>NW_026991725.1:47944372-48076872 GCF_029215605.1 Mirounga angustirostris | reverse complement strand
CAGTGGAGACAGGGCTGAGTCTGGGGGAGCATCTGCTTAGCTGCCTGCTTCCTCCCCCCACCCTGGGGGCAGCGCAGAGCGGGGACTGGGTCCTCCTGCCTTCACTTTGGGCATCAAAGCAGGAAGAGGTGAGGTAGTGACCTCACCCAGTGTGCATGTCATGGTTGAGGTGAGTTATTAGGCAGGTTACACCTTCAGCACATTCCATGCACCTGGATCCAGAGTCTCCCTGGGCTGGGGTTTCTCCTTATCGGTCTCCCAGTCCCCCTTCCAGAAGTGCCCCCTCATCTCCTCCTCAGAGGCCTGGGCCCTAGGTCCCCGTCTTGGTGTAAGTCGGGGAGGCACCTGGGGAGGAGTAGGGGAGGAAATGAAAGAGGGGGGCAGGAGACAGGAGGTGTGGGAGGGCGTTGGGAAGGAGGGAAAGGCGAGGAGGCTGAGCGCCCTTCCCTCCCGCAGCCAAGGCCCTGCCTTCGCATAGTGGCCATGTCCGAAGGGGAGAGCAAGGACAGCTCGGGCAGCGAGTGCCCCGTGTGCTACGAGAAACTCCGCGACCTGGACGGCGCCAGCCGCACGCTGAGCTGCGGCCACGTGTTCTGCCACGACTGCCTGGTCAAGTACCTGCTCTCGAGCCGCGTGGACGGCCAGGTGCCGAGGACCATCGTCTGCCCCATCTGCCGCTACGTCACCTTCCTCAGCAAGAAGAGCTCCCGCTGGCCCTCGGTGCTGGACCGCGGCTCGCAGACCCTGGCCGTGCCCGTGGGCCCGCCCGACGCGCTGGGCCACACGAACCCCCTGGCCGCCGTCCAGCAGGTGTGGAGGCCGGCCCCGAGCCAGGGCGCCCCGCTCCCCTTGGACCTGCCGCCCGGCCTGGCCCGGGAGCCGCAGATCTTCGTCATCAGCCGCCACGGGATGCCCCTGGGGGAGCAGGCCAGCATGCTGCCCCAGCGCAGCCTGGCCGGGCTGTCCGAGGCCTCGCCGGCCCCCAGCTCGGGCCGGGCCTTCTGCTGTCGCTCGCGGGCCCTGCTGCTCATCACTCTCATCGCCGTGGTGGCCGTGGTGGCCGCCATCCTGCCCTGGGTGCTGCTGGTGAGGAAGCAGGCCTGAGCGCCGCCCTGCGCTGAGCTGGGGGGGCGAGGGGGGGTGAGGCCCGGGGCCAGCGGCCTGGATGGCAGCCTCACCTCCCAATCCGCCCGCCCCCACCCGGTGGGGTCGGGGTGGCTGGGGGCTGGCGATCTCTGCGGCTGGAGCTGAGCTTGGGGGCCAAACCCCAGCTCCACGCTGCAGGCTAGGGTGCAAAAGGGGGTGCCCTCCCCTTCTCGGAAGCAACAGCTGTGTCCCGCCCCCTCGGGGAGGAGGTATCCTCTGCAGATACTTCCCCTTTCTCTGGGCTGGAACTGAGGAAGGTGGGAAGATGGGTGGTCCTCCCTTCCCGTGGGGTTGGGGTCACCAGCCCCGAGGCGCCGTCCCCTATCTGCCAGGTGACCTACCTGAAGCCAGGTGGGGCTCCGTTGTGGCTGGAGGGGGGCCCAACGGCAGGACTCGTCCAGGTCAGAATTCCCACCCAGGCTTCTCTAGCTTGCTCTCAGGAGCCAATAAAAGGGGCGGCTCGGGGGCCCAAAGCACCTTCCCCACGACCTCAGCAACCATCCATGAGCCTCACAGCTGGGCAAGCGTATGCCTTCCCACCCCCAAGTCACCAGCCTGGAAGGTGTTCGCTGGGAGAGAAGCTGATCTCAGAGGCTGTGGCCCAGGATCTCGGGGGACGGAACAGAAAAGGGCCTACCTGGGGAACAGGGGCTGAGGCTAGCAAAGTGGCCCACAAACAAAGCCAGAGGTCTCCCCAAGGCCCAAGGAATGGTCCAGAGCTTGAGTCCTGGGGTTCTCAAGGATGGACGGGCAGGCTGGGAGTGCGAGGGGCGTAGGGGGGCGAGGGGGGAGCCCAATGGCTGAGACTTGAGTCAGTGGAGAACTATGTGGGCACAATTAACCCCTGGGGACTCCCACCTCCCTCCCAGTCCAGGTCCTCCTCCTCATGACCGAACCACTCATTAGAGGCCACACCAGTTGGACCAGTTTCCCAGCTGGCCTGGGCGAGGATGGGTGGGGCAGAAAATAGCTATACTTGTCAGGGATGCCAAGGTTTCCACAAATGCTGAACCCCAGGTCCTGCAGACCCCACCCTGGCCTGTGCCGGGGCTCGGCGAGGAGATCCACTCAGAAAGCCTCAGACTGAGTCACTTGCCAACAGCTGTTTTTCTGTTCATTAAGGCCCGTAATCTTAATTTGTGGATTAAAAACAACAACAACAAAAACGTTCAGCTACTCTCTCAAATAGGTGGTTGCTCTCCCCCCGCCCCGGCAGAGGTGCCAGCAGCTAAGCCCCCCACAAACTATACCACTCTCAGCAAAGTTTGCTATCTGTGGGGAAAGATCTGCCTCTTATCTGGTTCCCAAATCCCCGGAGTGGTGTCCATGTGGGGACCACTTGGGAATGGGGTCCACCCTACAGGGGATATTTGGGACACAGGGAGGGCTGATTTAAAACACTTAACTTATGGGTTTCTTTATGCTCTTTTTAAGACTAGAGAAGAGCATCGGTGCTATTTGGGGGGGGAAGGGATACAGGTGGATCCGTGGGAAACATATTTATTATAGGACTAAAAATGTTAATGAGTCTGTTTTAACCTCAAAATACCTGTAGCGTTTTCATATTGTTTAGCAGTAGATGGCACTTCTTTTATTTTCAAAGGATGCCAAATGGCTATATTTTAAATAAAGGTATCTATTTTCTCAAAGATTCCAGAGACATTGCCAATGCATGTGGGAAGCTCTGAGCTCTGACATTCCAGATAATTCACATTAGATGAAAGAGACAACAGGAAAAGACAAATGCAAATGGGTCTTAAACATTTTAGGCAGTCACACTTGTGAAGGAAAGGCAAATTAAGATTTCTGCGGGTATACCATTTTTCACCTATTAGCCTGTCAAACCCTGAAAGATTCAAAACCCACTCTGCTGCCAAAGCTGAGGGAAAGCAGGTGAGGTGGTGGGGATATATATGGGTAAAACCCCTAGGAAGGGAAATTTGACCGTTGCTATCAAAATTTCCACTTTGACCCAGCAAGTCCGGTCCTAGAAATGTATCCTCTAGAGAGACTTGCGTATACCCCCATAGAACGTCTCCAGTGGCCAATGGGATAAACGTGGTGTGGAACAGTGTGGAAGGGGGGGGATAAGAATTCACATTCCTATGTGCTTATTTATGCATCAAGACATTGGGAAGAGGGGCGCCTGGGTGGCTCAGTCGTTAAGCGCCTGCCTTCGGCTCTGGTCATGGTCCCGGGGTCCTGGGATCGAGCCCTGCATTGGGCTCCCTGCTCCGCGGGAAGCCTGCTTCTCCCTCTCCCACTCCCCCTGCTTGTGTTCCCTCTCTCGCTGTATCTCTCTCTGTCAAATAAATAAAATCTTTTAAAAAAAAAAAAGAAAAGAAAGAAATTGGGAAGATCATGCAAAAGACTAATAACAGTAATTAACTGGGCAAGGGGATGAGAGGCTGATGGAACAGGACAGGGGTGATTTTCCCTTTCCCTTTGATACTTTTTTTAAAAATTCATCTGAGAGAGAGAGAGACTGCTAGAGTATTAGTGGGGAGGTCAGAGGGAGAGGAAGAAGCAGACTTCCCACTGAGCAGGGAGCCCAAAATGGAGCTCGATCCCAGGACCCCGGAATCATGACCCTAGCCAAAGGCAGGTGCTTAACCCACTGAGCCACCCAGGAGCCCCTCCTTTTGATACTTTTTGAAACAAGCAAACACTTGTTCAAAAATTAAATTGAAGGGGCACCTGGGTGGCTCAGTCGATTAAGTGTCTGCCTTCTACTCAGGTGTTGATCTCAGGGTCCTGGGATCGAATCCCGCATCGGGCTCCCTGCTTAGCGGGGTGTCTCCCTCTCACTCTCCCTCTGTGCTCTCTTGCTCCTCTCTCAAATAAATAAATAAAATCTTTTTAAAAAATCAAATTGAAAAATGCTATTAGATGCTAAAGATATCTTCAGTGTAATACCTGTTGCCCCATGAGGCTCTGGCCCCAAGAACATTCGAGAGCTGCCCGACTACCTGTCCTGCAGCCTGAGAGTGTCAGCTCCTGGCTCAGTGGGGCTGGTTTGTCTGGTTAGAGGTGTGACATCTTCTGCTGAACAGGCACACCAGGAAGGAAGGTAAAAAGCTTAACATTTGACTCAGTGTTTCTTAGTTCCTCTGCACTTCTTTGGGCTGGATCATTCAGTGTGCTTGTTTTGATTTTTTCTCTACCCTTCCTTTCCTTTGTCAAGTAAAAGCTTTTTTTTTTTTTTTTTTAGGTTTTATTTATTTATTTGAGAGAGAGCATGAGAGGGAAGAGGGTCAGAGGAAGAAGCAGACTCCCCGCTGAGCAGGGAGCCCGATGCGGGACTCGATGCGGGACTCGATGCAGGGACTCGATGCGGGACTCGATGCAGGGACTCGATCCAGGGACTCGATCCAGGGACTCGATCCAGGGACTCCAGGATCATGACCTGAGCCGAAGGCAGTCGCTTAACCAACTGAGCCACCCAGGCGCCCTGTCAAGTAAAAGCTTTTGCTTTAAGCAACCCCCCTGAGGTCAGGGCACCACAGGAAGATACCATCAGATAAAGAGATAGATAGACAGATGGATGCCTGGGATTAAACGTAAACTGTTTCTCTTCTCTTCCTCCCCTTATCCAAGGGCATCCCCCTTACACACACACACACACACACACACACACACTTTGCTACCTCCCCTCACAATAACGTTTTTTTAACGAAAGATTTATTTATTTATTTGTCAGAGAGAGAGAGCACAAACAGGGGGAGTGGCAGGCAGAGGGAGAGGGAGAAGCAGACTCCCCGCCAAGCAGGGAGCCCGATGCGGGGCTCGATCCCAGGATCCTGGGATCAAGACCTGAGCTGAAGGCAGATGCCCAACGAAGTGAGCCACCCAGGTGCCCCATGGTGGCACAAAACAATCTGGCCCCATCTTCACTCTCCCTCATCCTCTTTTTACCTGGTACAAACTAATTCTCAACACAAACTCTTGGTAGATCCAACAGGTGGTGCTGGTGCAGACCTCTGGGCCTTTGTTCGGGTGGCTCTCTGCCTGGAAAACTCCTCCCTAGCTTTCCAGAAGCAGTTCAAGGGTTACCGGTGAAGATTTCCCCACGCCCAACCTCAGTCAGAATTGACCCATCCCATCATCTTCCCAGGGACACTTTGTTATGCCTATTTGTTCACAGGGCCATTTCTTCTGCGCTCCTTGAGGGGAACCTAGATCTTACTGATCTTTGTATCACAGTGCCTGGCTTAGGATTTGGTAAAGAGTAAGAGTTGGAGGGCGCCTGGGTGGCTCAGTTGGTTAAGCGACTGCCTTCGGCTCAGGTCATGATCCTGGAGTCCCAGGATCGAGTCCCACATCAGGCTCCCTGCTTGGCAGGGAGTCTGCTTCTCCCTCTGACCCTCTCTCCTCTCATGCTCTCTCTCACTCTCTCTCTCAAATAAATAAAATCTTTAAAAAAAAAAAAAGAGTAAGAGTTGGAGAAATATTTGAAGAATGCCTGAGCGAAGGCAAGCAAGCAGGAAGGAAGGAATAAATGGGATGGTTTGGTGTCTAGGAAAAAAAGTTGAGTGCAAGGGACTTAGGTGTGGAATCTGGATAGTTGGTTTGTCTTAGGGCTTCACAAAGACCAGCCTGGAAACAACCCCAAAGAGTCCGTTTAAAAGGACCTTTTTCAAATCATGTAAGAGGCATGTCCGGAAGAGACATGGAGCAGCCAGGCTAGGTGGCCAGAGGGTCACATGGGGTGGAGCCGAGACATTTCATGCAGGTAAACAGACTCCACAACGAGGCTACCCGTAATTTGCATCTGTGTTGTATAATTTGTACCCTGGCAATCTTCACACCATATAAAGTGATTGCACTATCCAAATGGTGGCCTGGAGGTTTAATTTCAGTTACTCAGTGTTGCATGGGGGAGGGGGGCTGTGGAGCTAAGGAGGCCTCCGGAGGGAAGGGCGACAGCAGAGAATGATGGGCAGGATGAGGGAACAGAGAAGACCTTTGTGGGAAGAGAGGAGAGGATAGGGGAGCCCTGAAGAAGAGGGAGTTAATAGGTGCCTGGCTGGCTCAGTCAGGAGAGCACTTGACTCTTGATCTCGGGGTTGTGAGTTCGAGCCCCACGTTGGGTGTAGAGATTACTTAAATAAATCAAACTTTAAAAAAAGAAAGAGAGAAAAGAGGGGTTGGGGGAACCCAAGAACAAGAAGAGAGAAGACCCCAAAGGAAGGCAAGGTAGGAAGGCAGGAGCGTTCAGCGGCTCCCTGTAACTTTCAGCAACCCAGTCAGATTCAGCTCATCCTGGATCCCTGTGGGCTTTTCCCTGAAGGCTCCTCTCTCCAGCCACAAGGACCTGGCTCCTGCCACCACCACGTCAAGCTGCTGCACACCTCCAAGACTTCCCTCCAGCGATTCCCACTGCCGCCTCATGGAGCTAATTGTAATATTCTTCCAAACTCGGCCAAGGGTGATCTCACCCCAGAAGTCTTCCCTGACCCCAGAGCTCTCTCTTATTCCTACAGCACAGAAGCACCAAGGGCGGGGCGCCTGGGTGGCTCCGTTGGTTGAGCGGCCAACTCTTGGTTTCGGCTCAGGTCATGATCTCAGGGTGATGAGAAGGAGCCCAGCAAGGGGCTCAGCATGGAACCTGCTTAAAATTCTCTCCCTCCCTCTTCCTCTGCCTCTCCCCCTGAGCTCTCTCTCTAAAAAAAAAAAAAAAGAAGAAGAAGAAGAAGCACCAAGAGCAAGGCTCATCAAGCACTTTTCCTGGGGGTTCCCTGATTGTCAGTTTCACTGCTTATCTCTCCTTTTAGACAATGAACTTCCAGTGGCAGAAGCTTTAACCAATTGCACTTTGCAACTCCAGTGTCCAGATCGGGGACCGGCTTGCAAAAGATGCTGCATAAACATTTGTTGGAAAGAATTTACAGGGGAGCCAGGGCCACTCAGTCCTAGAGCATGTGGCTCTTGATCTCAGGGTTGTTAGTCTGAGCCCCACGTTGGGTGTAGAGTTTATTTTTTAAAAAAAAGAATTGCAGTAGAGGTATTCTCACTGAATTTTTAAAAGATTTTATTTATTTATTTGAGAGAGAGAGCACGAGCGGGGTGAGGAGCAGAGGGAGAAGCCGACTCCCCCTTGAGCAGGGAGCCCCATGTGGGGCTTGGTTCTGGGACTCGGGATCATGACCTGAGCCAAAGTCAGACGCTTGGCTCAGTTGGCTAAGCATCTGACTTTGGCTCAGGTCATGATCCCAGGGTCCTGGGATGGAGCCCCATGTCGGGATCCCTGCTCAGCAGGGAGCCTGCTTCTCCCTCTGCCTGCCACTCCCCCTGCTTGTGCGCGCGCTCTCTCTCTCTCTACCAAATAAATAAATAAAATCTTAAAAATAAAAAAAGAATGAAATCTAGGGCTCTTTACAGTATATTTAAAACACAACTTTTTTAAATCATGAAAACCCATGTTATTTACTGGCTTTACTCTGGCTCCTCAAGGACATGGTTTCTCACTCTTTGACTTGACCCAATGCAGACCTAGAAATTGGGACCATATACAGAAGGGACTGGGAAGAGCCTGCATGGGTCCATCTATAACCTAAGTGTTCTACCTAACTTGCACGAGTTCCTCTCACTTCTCTGTGGCTCAATAACCCCATCTGTATAATGGGAACGATAATACTGCCCAAGTATCACAAGGCTATTTGGATTAAAGGAGTAAACAACGTAAAGTGAGTAGAAGAGTGTCCCCGGGACTCAGCAAGCTCACTACATCTTACGAATTATCATGAAACGTGTGTCTTCCGTTAGTATGACACCGCAGCATTCATTCCATGACAATGCATTTAGTCATTCGACAGAAAAGGATCCCCCACCAGGTGCGCGGCCAGGCAAACTGCAGGCGCTCACCCCCCGCCCCCGCAGCCTGCCCCAGCATCCGTTTGCAGGGGAGCGCACCCGTCCCCCGCCCCGCTTCCATCAGACCCTGAACCGAAGGACAGGGGGCAGTAACATTCAGAAAGGGGCACAGCTCTCCGCTTGCAAAGGCCTCCTTCCAAGTGGGGTCTCGGGCCGGCACCCTGGGCATCACCTGCGAGCTCGTGGGGCAGGGACGGATCGCGGGACGGGGCGGCAGCCAGCTCATCGAAAGCCCGGCGCCCTCGATACGCCCGCGCCACGAGCCGTGTCCACCGAGCCGAGGTGACCGGCGGCCGCAGGCCCGGCGTCACCCGGCGGCCGCTAGTAAAACCTGCCCTTTCCCGGCGAATGGGGCACCCGCTCCCTCACCACGCCCTCACCACCGGGACAGTCACACCCTGAACAGCCTCCGCCACCAGCCCGGGGTGCTCCCAGCCCGGGAGTACCCGGGGGCAGAACCCAGGTCTCCCAAGGGAGGCACCGGGCCCTAGAAAAGGCAGCTTTGCAGTTCCTTGCAGTTCTCCTCCACGCCGCGGGGGGACACTAGTCATCAATTTCTTTCCCAGTTTCCTCTTCTCGTTCAAACCCCGCGCCTCTCTCGCGCCGAGAGATAATCGGTCTCGCGAGATCTCTAGTCAACTTACAGAACCGGAAGTGACGTGGGGCTCTCTTCCCTCTTGGGGCCATCGCTGAAGGGGCAGCGGGTGAGTTTTGGCCGTGCCGGCGCGAGCAATCCACGGCCATCCGTTCGGGGGCGCGATGTCTTTTGACCCCAGGGGCCCGATGTTCTCCCGGCGGACGAATAGCAGCCAGGGAGAGGGGCCAGGATGGTCTCGACCTGTTCTCCCGCAAGCTTGGGGGCCGCCGAGCCCGGGAAGGGAGGAGGAAGGGGGGTTTGGGAACTCGGTATCGGCTTCTGGAGGGGAAGGGTTCTGCGGGGATGGAGACAGGTCTAGACGGCGTAGTCTCTTAAAGAATGGCCTCGAAATAACTTCCTGGTAAAGCCAGGGAACTTGGAGGCCGCGGTCGCCCAGGAGGCGGCTTTTTGGCCCCGAGATGTGCAGCCCTTCCCGGGCTTGGGGACGAAGGAGCCGATGCATTTTGTAGGGAGCTGAATGTGCTCACACCCGAGTCCGTAGCGTATTGACTGACGTTGGTTGGTCTTTGCAAAGCGTGGTGTTCTGATTGAATAACTGAGTTGTGGGTCTGTTTTGCCTTCGCGCATCGGAGATGCGAGCCCCGTCTTGTCTGTCTGATTGCAAGAGTTTGGAGGGTGTGAAGTGAAGCAAGTGTGTTACTGATGGAGAATTTTATTTTATTTTTTTTTAAGATTTTTTATTAGCACAAGCAGGGGGGAGCGGCAGGCAGAGCAGGAGAGGGAGAAGCAGACTCCCCGCTGAGCAGGGAGCCCTACGCAGGACCCTGGGATCGTGCCCTGAGCCACCCAGGTGCCCCGGGGAATTCTTTATCCCATAAACAAATAACAGAAAACATCCCGGTGGAACATGACCGTTTCCGTGGGCTTTCCAGTCTCTCAAGGTGAGAGTTGCTGTGACCTGTTTGGAAACTGGACGAGATTGTGATCATTTAAGGATTGGCGTGTCTTTTTACTTTTATCTTTAGCCAAAATGAAGTTTAATCCCTTTGTGACTTCTGACCGGAGCAAGAACCGAAAGCGGCATTTCAATGCACCTTCCCACATTCGCAGGAAGATCATGTCTTCCCCTCTTTCCAAAGAGCTGAGACAGAAGTACAACGTTCGATCCATGCCCATCCGGAAGGATGACGAAGTGCAGGTCGGTACCACGTTCGGGTCATCTTGGCGGATGTCCCGCACACCAGACCTGGAAGAGGGATTGCGTTCTGGGAGTGATGCACCTGAGACGTTGCTCCCAGAACAGGAGTGCAAAAGGGAGCTAAAGAGTCAAACAGGAAAAAGTATCGATTGTCCCAAGCATCAGAATGAGGACATAACAACCAGAAGAGGAGAGGTGGTTCAGAACCAGCACGTTCCTTTGTGATGAGCTTTTTCTGGGTGTGGTTGGTCACCAGAGCTGCGTTTGAGGACCAGTTCACTGAGTTGAATCAAGACCCAGATACGGAAGCCCTGACCGAACCATCATTTTATATGGTGGTTTTGTGTTTACCAGTGAATAACTTCTCAAATCGATTTAAGTGAAAATCTCTATACGTGTTTTCCTAGCTGTAGCCTGCAGCTGTTGATTACAAGATTCAGGCAAGTCTCTAAAGCAGCTTGCCTGGCCCTAGTATTTGAGGAGGTTAACGCCCATTTAAATAGAAAACCAGTCCCCAGGTAGTGGTGTGGGTTGGCGACAGCCATTGGTTGCCACTGGACTGGTGCTAGATTTGCCCGGTGGTCTCTGTTTTCAAGATCTCTTAACGCGCGAAAATCTGCAGCTGGAAAGAAGCATCTGTGCAGAAGCACTTTCTGTTGCTTCCTGACAAACTGAGGATCACTAGGACTCTGGGGTAGGAAACTTAGACGTTGGGAAAGAACGGCTCCCATACGTACTTGGCTGCTGCCCTCTCTGGCACCGGGTTGGACATGTTAATGGGTTGTGGATTTGATCTTGTGGCCTCTGGCTTCCTTTGAGATGGAGTAAAGTTCCTTGTTGTCAACCTGCTACGAAAAGCCAAAGTGGGCTCTTTTGACCTTTTACCAAGCCCACAGCTGCTTGTGCACCACCAGTTGACGGATGCCCTGTCCATCACTAGATTTATACGGGGACATGGTTTATTGGCAGGCTAAAGCCAGAGGGGATTATTGGAACGTTTCCATTATTCAAAATTGAAAGGACTTCCGTATCTGATAGAGTGAAGGATGTTTATGTGATTTGTAGCTTTCCTGGTTCCCAAGGTTAATCTTAATATTTCTGTTCTTTTTGAACTTACATTTAGGTTGTGCGAGGACACTACAAAGGTCAGCAGATTGGCAAAGTAGTCCAGGTTTACAGGAAGAAGTACGTCATCTACATTGAACGAGTGCAGCGAGAGAAGGCAAACGGCACAACCGTCCATGTGGGCATTCACCCTAGCAAGGTAGGTGTTGTTGAGAATGCTCGCGAGAAGAGAAGGAAAGTACAGGAAGTGTTGGCAGATGTGATGGCTTGTTTGCAGGGCCATGTTACCTTTCTCGCAAAAGCTACTGTGAACAAATCTTAACATCCAGGAAATAGGGTGGTTTTCCTATTAAATGGAGCTGGTAGCCTCTTCACTTCTAGTATTAAAGCCGAGTAAACAGGGCGTCTGGGTGGCTCAGTCAGTTAAGTGTCCGACTCTTGGTTTTGGCTCAGGTCATGAGATCGAGCCCTCCTTCGGGGCTCCCCGCTCAGCACAGTGTGACTGAGACTCACTTTCCCTCTGCCCCCTCCCACTATGTGCTGTCTCGCTAGTGCTCTCTTGCTGGCTCTCCCCCCACACCCCCAAAAATTTAATCTTAAAAAGATAAAGCCAAGTAATCAGTGTGGCAGCTTTACAACCCTGCAAAGTATTAATGGGGAAAAAAACTGAAGCCCAGAAACTAAGATCTTGTCATGGGTAGTGGTAGTGTTTGAGCCAGGATAGAAAAGTCCGGTCTGTTTCCCATAGTACGTACCTGTTCGGGACTTGGATATGAATTCTCTGCTATTTCAGTCTCTAATTTCTCTCTTCCAATTTTTAAAAGATCTTATGCTGCCATAAATCTTTTTTCCGAAGTACGGGAAAGCTGAAGGATTGGTGTGGCAAAATTCCTGCATCTCTTTCACCTGGAATTCCTAGTAATATTTTCCCTACCCCCAGTGGATTATAAGCATCATGACGCTTCCCTCTGATTCCTTTAGTATGTGTCTCCTGAGAGCAAGGACTTTGCTGATTTCTAGCCTTCGCCAGTCCTGTGTCTGAAACACCAGTAGATCAGCCGTGGTCCGGGTCACCAATCCAGTGATAGATTCTTAGTCTTTCCAAGGTAGCACAGCATGGGACGTAACAGTTTCCTTCGCTGTGGCTCAGTGATCGTCTTCATCTCTTTATTTCAGTCTAAGGACTTCAGGCCTCTAAAGGCAGAGGACTCAGTTGTCTTATTTTGGATTCCTGATTGATAACCTCAAACCTGATGTGTTCAGACTTAAGATTTGGTCCACGGTTTGCCACCATCACAGTGTATGGCAGCTCTATCCTCCCATTTGTTCAGGACAAAAATGCCATTTATTGTTTATATCTCCACCCCACCCCACCCATTGGCTGGTGCACGTTATACCCAGAATCCCATCTGTTTCCAGTGTGGCCTACAAGGCCTTCCTTGACCCCCTCACCAGCCACTTGTAGACGGCCCCTCTTTGTGACCTAGTCTGCCGGCCGCCTCGCGCCTCCCACAGCCTTGCGGCTACTCACTGTGTCTGCTGTTACATCACCTGGCCACTTGACAGAATTCCAGATTCTGTCCCCAGCTTTACTGGGGGCAGGATCCAGGGATCTGTTTTAACAAGCTCTCCGGTTGAGTCTTAGGCTCACTTGAAAAACGCGCACCTATAAAACTTTTTTTTAAGTTCTCCTGCCTCTGGACCTTTGTACTTGCTGTACTTTTACCAAAACAATTCTTCACTTTCCTCAGATGTTCACCTTTCTTTTCAGGTGTTTGTCTTTTTTGTTTTCTATTAATGAAATACATTTGACCTAATGTGTAAATTGAAGGTGTGTAAGATAGATGTTAGTTTGGTAGATTTGTATATAAAAGGATTGGCATTGTAGCGATAATTAGCACTTCTAACATACTACGTAACTATTTTTAGTAGTTGGAGTAACGAAGTTCTGGTCTCTTAGCAAGTTTGATGATTATGAGACAATATTGTGTATGTATCACTGCTGCACATTATATCTGTAGCACTTACGGTTTGTAAGTTTATACCCTTAACATCTGTCCTGTCCCCCATCCCTTACTGACCATTTTATTCTTGTTGTCACAGTTGGACTTTTTACGGTTCCACATGTCCCCAACATCATACAGTACTGACGTTGGACGTCTCTCACTGTAACACGCTCGAGGTTTCAGGTGTCCTCATGTAGCCTTGTCTCTTGGGCCTTTTTTAATCACCCCATAGGACTTAGCCCCTGCTCGTCAGCTGTCCTCCCCCATATTGCCCTGTTTCTCTGTGTATCAGAGCCTGACGTACCTCCACTTAACTTTGTTTTCTCTGTCCCCATATAAAGTACAGGCTCCATGATGGCAGCGATTTTCTCTTTTGGTCGTTTTATGCTGTGTTCCCAGACCTGGTTTATTGCCCTTTTCCCGTTCCTCACCTTCCTTCATAAGACCTAAATCCACCATCACCTGGAGACCTTTAACAATTAGATTGGTCACAACAAGATATCTGTACTGTGGTTTTGTGGGTCGAAGCTACATTTACATTCCAACTTGATGATTCTCAAGTAATAGTAGAAACAACAATGTGTATGACTTGGTTAGCCTGTGAAGCTGGTAACTGTGTAAAGCTTAGAAGTGTTTTGTTTTTCTGCAGGTGGTTATCACCAGACTAAAACTGGACAAAGACCGCAAAAAGATCCTTGAACGTAAAGCCAAATCTCGCCAAGTAGGAAAGGAAAAGGGCAAATATAAGGAAGAAACAATTGAGAAGATGCAGGAGTAAAGTAATCTTATGTGCGACTTGAAATAAAAACTGTTAAAACGAAGAGCCTTTACTTCCTGTGCGGTGCTTGGGGAATACCACCTCCCTTCCACTGGATGGGTTTTCGGGAGGTCGGTGGCATTTGCTCCCTGGAGGCAGGCTGCCCCGTCCTGTGGCTTGATTCTGCTAAAGAAAAGTCCTGTTTAAGTAGAGTGGGTTTTTCCATTTGGGCACCAGCTCTTTTTTTTTTTTAAGATTTTATTTATTTGAGAGAGAGAGAATGAGAGAGAGCAAGCACATGAGAGGGGGGAGGGTCAGAGGGAGAAGCAGACCCCCTGCCGAGCAAGGAGCCCGATGCGGGACTCGATCCCGGGACTCCAGGATCATGACCTGAGCCGAAGGCAGTCGCTTAACCGACTGAGCCACCCAGGTGCCCCATGATTTTATTTATTTATTTGAGAGAGAGAGAATGAGAGAGAGAGAGAGCACATGAGAGGAGGGAGGGCCAGAGGGAGAAGCAGACTCCCCGCCGAGCAAGGAGCCCGATATGGGACTCAATCCGGGGACTCCAGGATCATGACCTGAGCCGAAGGCAGTCGCTTAACCGACTGAGCCACCCAGGCGCCCTGGGCACCGGCTCTTTAATCATCGAGAGTAACAAAATCCTGAAACTGGGGCTGATAGTGGGGTTTTCCCCGTTTTTACAGCAGGCAGCATTAGGGGGACATCCGGCTCACTGAGAAGGCCCAGGTAAAAGCCCTGTGGGCTACTGCCTTGAGCCTGCCGTGTTGGGCGACGAGTGTGTAAGTGTGCGTTTGGCGTGCTCCCAGGGTTTTTTGCGTAAAAGGGACATTGCCTGTGTAGAAGCGAGGAGCCGCTGTGATTCGCGGCAGCGCCTGGACCACTGTCCCCGGCTGTTCCCTACCGTCTTGGGTGCGCCGATGCCGCCCGGAGGGGTGCCATCACGCCAAAATCTCGGAGCGGAAATGCTCAGGTTGCAGTTTGAAGTAAGAAATGTTCATCTGAAACGTAGGTTCTCGGGGCTCCCGGGCTCCGTAAGCGGGTGCCGTAGCTGGACTCGTTTTGGATGAAGCTTCCAGAGGCAGAGAGGAGACTGCAGCTTCCTTTCCCAAATTTGCAGGCTGCAGGCTTTGCAACAACGTGGGGAAAATCACCGGTTCTGCCGCGGGGGGCCGGGGTCAGTGGCTCGCTCTGCGCAGGCACCCCCAGCCCCGGGACCGCCAAACGACAGGCGGCGCGGGACCCTCGCGGGACCCCGTCCGGAGCGTGGAGAGGATGCCGGGCGGCCCGCGGCGTCGGGGGCGGGGCTTCCGGCCGCGCGGAGCGGCTTCCGGTGCGAGCGGCGTCGCCGGCTGGAGTCCGGCCAGCGGCGGGGTGGGAGCGGAAGGGCCCCGACGCCGCGGCTCCCGGCGCTTCGCCCTCGCCGCCCGGGCCTCTCTCGTCCCCCCCCGACCGGCCTGGGTTCGAGGGCCGCCGGCCCTCCCGCCTCTCCCCGGCCTCGCTCATTGGTTCAGCCCCGAACTGGCCGCCCTCGGGGCGGGGCGGGGTGGGGGTGGGGGCGCCGAGCCCGCGGGGGTGCAGGGAGGAGGCCACGCACGCTGGGGAGGCTGCTCCCCAGGAGCGGACGGGAGGTGCAGGGGGGGCGCCGAGCCCGCGGGGGTGCAGGGGGGCGCCGAGCCCGCGGGGGTGCAGGGGGGGGCGCCGAGCCCGCGGGGGTGCAGGGGGGAGGCCACGCACGCTGGGGAGGCTGCTCCCCAGGAGCGGACGGGGGGTGCAGGGGGGGCGCCGAGCCCGCGGGGGTGCAGGGAGGAGGCCACGCACGCTGGGGAGGCTGCTCCCCAGGAGCGGACGGGCTGTCCGCCGGGACGTGCGGGGCAGCTCGGCGAAGCGCTTCATCTGCGTTATCCCCGCGCCTGCGTCCGGAAACCAGTACCTCGCCCGGTTGTGGCCGAGGGAGCCGACGACGCCCCAGTAATCTGCCCTCCCCGTGCGCGGCCTCGCCGCGGCACCCGTGCGCCGAATGTCTGCCTGACGTCCTCCGAGCATCTCTCGCCTCGGCTCTGAATCCCTTGGCCTAGCCCCTACCTGCTCGGCTGCGTACACCTGAACCAGTCGACTACAAACGCAAAATAAAGTGCTCCAGAGCCCGGGCTCTCCAGAGGACGGAGAGGTGGCAATCGGCTGGAGCCGCCGGATGCAGCAGGGAGGCGGCTGAGCTGAGCTGGGCGGGGTTCGCAAGACCGGTGAGAGGACCTGCCGGGTCTGCGACGCCAAAGCGAAGACTCCCAGGTGGGTGAGGAAGGGAGACGGCTCCGGTTGGCTCTAACCAAGGTCGTTTATCAGTCACCCCACCGTCACAGATCGCGCCGGGAAACGCAACCCAGTTCTTGCATGCTGCTGTGGAACAGGTGTTGAAGACCTAGATAACCGCAGGGATGGGCAGATAAGGCGGACACGTTACTAGGGCGCCTGGAGACGCTGGGAAACGG
Organism: Mirounga angustirostris; assembly: GCF_029215605.1. Lineage (NCBI taxonomy): Eukaryota > Metazoa > Chordata > Mammalia > Carnivora > Phocidae > Mirounga > Mirounga angustirostris. The sequence goes on along the minus strand of NW_026991725.1, from coordinate 48,060,719 downwards.
GAGAGTGCAGGCTCTTCTAACCAGAGCTGCAACCAGCCAAGCAGCAAAGCTCCCAGGGTGGCCAGGTGCTCCCAAAATCCAAGAAGGTCGGTCAAGATTCTTCTATGAAATCCCCCCATCTGAACGTATAGGTAAATCATTCTCACTCTTCAAAAAACAAACACTGATGGACTAACCAAAATAGGTCTGTTAGCTAACTGGCTTTACCCGGCATAGTATAAGGACCGTGTCTCATATTAAAGACTGAGATTTTGCATCTTTTGATCATGAATTATTTCCAGCCTGTCTTCATTCTTTTATAGGATGGAGATGAGGCTTTTCCTTCCTTTGCAGTCCCTCTCTCTGTCAAATAAGTCTTAAAAATCAGTAAATAATTGTGACTAGTAGATGAAACAAACTGGTTTATTTACTGCAGAACTTCTCAGAGCCTTTATTTATTTTTTAAAATATTTTTATTTATTTGACAGAGAGAGTGTACAAGCAGGGGGAGGGGCAGGCAGAGGGAGAAGCAGGCTTCCCGCTGAGCAGGGAGCCTGACACGGAACTCGATCCCAGGACCCTGGGATCATGACCTGAGCCGAAGGCAGACACTTAACTGACTGAGCCACCCAGGCGCCTTCAGAGCCTTTAAAATGTCCGTTTACACTGAGGATCTTGAGCTCAGACTTAAACAGCGTTTGCAAACATTCTATTTCTTCAACACTAAAATGTATGTTTTCCAACATAGTTAATTTGGATGTGTTCATTTAACGTAGGTTCTCTGCTTTTTCCCCTCAAAAGAAAGTCATCAGAAAGTCAGTGGTTTTATAGTCAGCAGTGTCTTAGAATCCAGTGATGCTGAGCATGGGAGTTTGAAGCCTTTTTAATGGAGAACCTTCAGGACCTCAGCTTAACCAAGACTCTTGCTCAGAGCTTTGAAACCTTCTCATCTTTCTCTGCTTTTCAGGATTCTGCCCTGCCCCTCGGCTCTGCATCTGATGGCTGGGATTCCAGGGATCTTGTTTTCCCCCAATTGTTGTTACCCCTGTTATCATCATGTGAACTCTTTCCCTGGCCGCATCACCATCCTACAACCTGGAGTGGTCCTAAGGAATCTCAAGTTGATTGTCAAGCTCACTCCCTGAGGAATTCTCCGATCTTGGTAGAGTGTGGACCATCTGGCGTACCTCTTTTTGGCATGATAATCTGACAAATCTCTATGCACGTAGGTGCAGTTTTTCCATTTCTGGGAACAGACCCTGCCACCTCTGTTCAGGGCCATCAGGCCTGTACCGGAAGGTTTCTCCCAGTCTTGGAATACTCAAGTTCACTTGGACTCTCTGCTTTGTTCTGGAAGTATGTGGGCCTCAGCTCAGGCAGGGTCAAAACAGTCTAGGCCTGCAGACCTCCCAGGAGGGCAGAACTTGTTTTCCTCAGCCACGAAGCTGGACTCATCTGGTTGGATAGGAGACCATTTCCTGACTTCTGTTACCTTCCTTGTAATATTCACGTGACTCACATTCCAAGTCAGTTATGCTGGCTGCCTTCATTCCTGGTACCCTCCACTGTCTCTCCCCCAGTCCTGCTGCGGCCGCTCCGTAGCCCAGGCCCCAGGAATGGTCCCTGTGGCAGCAGCTGGTGTCATTTCAAGAGGTAGCGACATCTGAGGAGATGACCAAAGACTGGAACTGTTTGAAAGGTCTGCTGCAGGGACACAATGCTGGACAGTTACGAGAACGTGGTCCCTCAGGGTAAGGACTCAGAATCTTCATTCACTAACCCCCTGTACCATCAAAAGGGGAAAACTATCATTCAAAAAGTTCCCACTACTTTCTCCTTGTTTCTCCTAAAATGAGCACAGACTCTTCAGCCACAAGAAATTAATTATGTTGGGGACACCTGAGTGGCTCAGTCAGTTAAGCGGCTGCCTTAGGCTCAGGTCATGATCCCAGGGTCCTGGGATCGAGTCCCGTATCAGGCTCCCTGCTCAGTGGGGAGCCTGCTTCTCCCTCTCCCCCTGCTCATGAGCTCTTTCTCTCTCTCTCTCACTCTTTCTCTCAAATAAATAAAATCTTTAAAAAATTAAAAAAATAAATTGTTGGCTTTTTAGCCTTCCTAACTTCAAGTTCAGAGTTTGCTCTCATCATGTACCTTCCAGCAACATTCTTCCATTTATATTATTTTAAAAGTTACTGAGGGAGGATATTTGTCTACTGCCTTAAGCATTTCCATGTATCCTCTCTCCTATTCGATTAATAAATAAAGACCAGTTAATTAGGTTTCACTTTATGAGCTAACAGTTTCATTTATTCTGTTTGCCTGAAGTCTAAAATTACTACATATTTCTATATATATCTCAAAATTCTTTTGACCTGCTCTGGTTTTGAGCGATCTTAGTTGGCTTCCTAGTTGCTTTATTCTGTTACCGCTTTATACTATGTTATCTTTCTTCTGTGTGGTAATCTTCAAAAATCAGATGGAAGAATGAGGAACTGCGGAGGGAAAGTCTCCTAGAAGGAATATCGGCGATTTTAACTCCGTTTTCTCTCTCCCTTTCTTAGGCTCCTTCTTACAGTTCTCCACGATGCCCCAGAAAGCTGGAAATGACCCCCCTGGTGTTTCCGCTACAAGTGATCTGGAAATGGAGATATATAACATGAGAGAAAAGTTTCTTAAAAGCGTGACAAAGTTAGTAGAAAGCAAAAGTTACAATAGCAAGGTATTTTCCAAAGAAAAGTACTTTCAAACGATAAAGGAAGTCAAGGAAGCTAAGGAAAAGGGGAAGAAGTCCTCGCGTGACTACCGCCGTGCAGCAAAATACGACGTGATCTCTGTGCAAGGCACAGAGAAACTGATAGAGGCGACCCATGGAGAACGGGATCGAATTCGGTATTACGTGCATAAGGAAGAGTTGTTTGATATTCTCCATGATACGCATCTCAATATTGGGCACGGCGGGCGGACACGCATGCTCAAAGAGCTACAAGGAAAATACGGGAATGTCACCAAAGAGGTCATTGTCTTGTATCTGACACTCTGTAAACAGTGCCACCAGAAGAACCCGGTACCCAAGAGAGGTCTTGCCCCCAGGCCCATGGCTTTTAAGGACACTGACTCCAGATGCCAAGTTGAAGTACTTGACATGCAGTCAAATGCCGATGGTGAGTTCAAGTTTATTTTATATTACCAGGACCACTTGACCAAGTTTATTATTTTACGGCCGTTAAAAGCGAAGCAGGCCCATGAGGTGGTCAGTGTCCTACTGGACATTTTCACGATTCTTGGTACACCTAGCGTTTTAGATTCTGGCAGTGGCGTGGAGTTCACAAACCAGGTTGTTCATGAGCTCAATGAAGTATGGCCGGACCTAAAGATGGTGTGTGGTAAGCAGCACCCTGGCCAGGGCCCGGGCTCCCTGGAGCAAGCCAGCCATGACGTCAAGAACATGATAAATGCCTGGATGCAGAGTAACCACTCACGTCGCTGGGCCGAAGGCCTGAGATTCATGCAGATGGTGAGGAATCAGCTGTTTGACATGTCCCTGCAGCGAAGTCCATATGAAGCAATGTTTGGTTTTAAGGCTAAACTCGGGCTGTATTCCTCAGACTTACCCCGGGAAACTGTGGCTGTCTTACAAACAGAGGAGGACCTGGAAATTGCCGAAGAACAGCTAGAAAGTAGCCTTTGGATCAGGCAGGAAGAAAGGGCTGAGGTTGGAGCAGACAGATCTGATATGGATGAGGACCTCAATCCCTCCGCTCCGGAAGCTGCAGAGCCCAGCACCTCACAGGGGGCCCTCTTCTGCTGGTGACCAGGCCATCTGAGAAATGCTGCCAAATTCCCTGGGGAAAGGAACGTGAAGGCTGGACTCTCCCATCGGTCAAATTGTCCATGGCAGTCCTTGCTCAAAGGGGAAAAACGGGTCGGGTGTGTGACCTGGGGCCACCATGACAAACAACCACAACCTTGGCAGCCTAGAACAGCAGGAATTTATTCTCTCATCGTTCTGGGGGCCAAAAGTTCAGAATCAGGGTGTCAGCAGGGTTTGCTCCTTCTGGGGGCCCTGAGGAAGAGTCCATCCCATGCCCCTCTCCTTCCTCTGGTGGTTGCTGGCAATCCTTGGCTTGTACAAGCCCAGTCTCTGCCTCGTCTTTCTGTGGGTCTCCACATGGCCTTCTCCCCTCTGTCTCAGTGTGTGTTCTCCTTTTCCATCTCTTAGAAGGACACTATTGGATACCAAATCCACGTCTTTGAGTTTAAGGCCCACCCCAGTCGAGGATGATCTCATCTCGAGAGCCTCCCCGTAATTATATTTGCAGAGACCCTTTTTCCAAGTGAGGTCAGATACGCAGGTATTGGGGGTTTGGCCCTGGGCATATCTTTCTGGGGGACAGAGTTCTACCAACTACCGTCAGAAGAAGGGTGTATTTGCCTGCAGAATATGAACTGATGGGGTCTTAAGTGTATAGAGCTGGTGGTGGTGCCCTCCATATATCTCCCACGCATTCCTTCTCCTGCCAAATCCTGCTCCTCAGACAATACCCCCAAAATTGGGAGCATCAGAGGAGAAGATGTAGATGAAGCACAAGTAACAAGAAAAGAGGTTGGTCCAGCATACCCTGGAGACTGGCCACCTTGGCACCTGCACTCTATTTCCAGCTTCAAGAAAAACCATAGGTGCCATCCCTGCTCTCAGAACGGCACGCCTAGGGAATGGTGTGACCTGCCTGGAACATATTTTAAAAGTTGGCCAGAATTAAGACATGGCTGGGATTTGGGTCTGAGTCTGCCAGTTGTCTCTGCCTCAAGAATAGAAAAGCGTGTCTTTCTGGAAGAGGTCAGTACATTCCAGGAAATGACCGGTCACCAGAGACTCTGGAGCAAGGGGCAAATATGGGCCAGAGGTCCCTGCTCCGGCCAGAGAAGACTAGAGCAAGGGCCAGTCTGGGTCATGGTTCAGGGTAAGAAGAACTGACCTGGCCAAGGAGAAGGATAATGCCCTGGATCTGTGTACTGCTGTGTTCCCACGGCCTAGACGAATGCCTAGCCTTTCGGAGGTGTTCAGTAAGGATTTGTCATGGGAACGAATGGTTCTGCAGAGATGGGCACAGGAAGGAGGGGGGCCTGGTCTTTATTCCCCCATGCACCCTTCCCGCATATCCTGGAGCCATCCAAAGCCCATACTGATGGCCCCTCAAGCCAGTTTCCTCCTCCATAAGGGGCAGGACCTACCCCTACCACCTACAGAGGGCGAGACACTGCCTGCTTCACAGGGTGGTTGTGAGAACTCGTGAGAGAATGTGAAGGCCTTTGTCTAAACACTGAAGTTCTACCACGTGAGTTGTCCTTGCTACCAGCGGGGCCGGTCTCCCACATGAAAGCTGGAGGCCTCTGCCCTTCCTTTGCTGGTTAAACAGTGTTGCAGGGAGGCTACATGATTATTATTAGGAAGGAGGTGATCGCACCTTCCACCTTGTTTCCGGGGGCCACAATCTTGCTCCATCCTTGGCCGGGACCTCACTCTGCATTGCTCCTTTGTCACCTGGCAGGGTCTCTTGGAGGCCTGGCTCGACTGTTGTTACCCACCCTCATGCTGACCTGCCACCTCATGGTTGCCGGGCAGACCAGGAACCGCATCATGGACCGTGCGGGTGAGAGGTGAGAGGAGGCTCAGCATCTCCGACTTCCCTGGGGAGGGGCTACAGATAACCCAGGTTTCCTGAGCTGCTGCATCGCCACTCTTCCTTCCCCTCTTACTTCGTAATATTGGTGGTGGGAGAGAGTTAGAGGTGGACACCAAGACCCGGCGTGGCCTTACTCTGCGTTTCAGCATCTGGAACAGAGGCTACTGGGGCACCACCAGATGCTTTCAGGGTGCGGATGTGGTTTGTGTGTGAAACTTAAAACAATCACCACCGTCACTCTCAAAACGAGATTGCATATACACCTCTTGAAAACTTGGAAAATCCGGCCACACCAGGCCCACGTCTTTGCATTGCAACAAAGGCCTGGAGCTCAGTGGTAGCCCCCAGGGGGCAGTATGTGCATGTCCTCCAGGCGGCCACCGTCTGGCCACGCAGAATACGTGCATGTGCATTTCTGTGGCCCGTTGCTGAAGAAAGGCACTGTGAAGTCATATTATGAACCAAGGCCAGAAACCAACCTCTGTTATCTTTAAGAATTTATGATGAGGGGCGCCTGGGTGGCTCAGTCGTTGAGCGTCTGCCTTCAGCTCAGGTCATGATCACAGGGTCCTGGGATCGAGCCCCGCATCGGGCTCCCTGCTCTGCGGGAAGCCTGCTTCTCCCTCTCCCACTCCCCCTGCTTGTGTTCCCTCTCTCACTGTGTCTCTGCCTGTCAAATAAATAAATAAAATCTTTAAAAAAAAAAAAAGAATTTATGATGAAAGTGGCATTCCACATCAGCAGGAGGGGTGGTATTAGTTCATGGTGCTAGATCAGTTAGCTGTCCATCAGAGAACACGAAGTCTGATTCCTAAAGAAGAAATGGAACTATAAAAATATTGGGGAAAAATGGGATTGTCATGATTTTGGAATGGAGAAAGCCTTCCTAAGCACTACATGAAATTCAAAAGCCATAAAAGAAAAGGCTGATATACTTGCCCTCATGAAAATTTTCAAATATCTATGGGAAATACTGCCGTTTAAAAAGTGAACAAAGATAAGTGACATTGGGAGAAAATATTTGCAACATCTAAAACATCCTAATTTTTAAAAAGGCTGCTTATAAATGAATAATGGGAAGAACAGCCAATAGAGAGCAAACAGAGGCTACCCACAGAAGAAAAAGAAACGGGTAGTCAATGCTTCACGTGCCTGCGTGCAGCTGTGGGTGATCGAAGAACCCTGGGCTTGTCATCAGAGCAGGGCTCTCCATTTCAATGAAACACAAGTTATTTGAGAATCTTAATGTTCTCCATTGTGCATGTAGAAGAGACACGGGCCTAGTGATCCTGTCTTGATTGAACAAACCTTAAGGAGGTACAGTGATTGCTACATTATTTTCAAGACAGCTGTATTAGTTTCCTGGGGCTGCCCCCAACAAACTGGGGGGCCGAAAGAACAGAAATGTATTGTGTCACAGTTCTGGAAGCCAGAAGTCTGAGATCAAGGTGTCCGCAGGGTTGGCTTCTTGCCAGGGCGCTGGGGAGACTTCCATGCCCCTCATAGCTTCTGGAAGCCTCAGGTGTCCCTGGGCTTGCAGATGACATTCTTTCCATTTCTTCGTATCTGTGTGTGTCTGTGTCTGAATCCGTGTCCAAGGGTCCCCTTCTAAGAAGGACCCCATCATGTTGGATTAGGGCCCACCCTAGTGATGTCATTTCAGCTTGATCGTCTGCATCCTTATTTGGCAATAAGGTCACATTCAAAAGTACTGGGAGGTATGCCTTCATCTTTTTTTGGGGGGTGGGTCCACCCCCCAAAAAAAGATGTGGGGGATACAGTTCAACCCAGAGCAGCAAGCAATCAGAAGGACAGTTTATTTTCAGAGGTAATTTTTTTTTTTAAAGATTTATTTATTTGAGAGAGAGAGAGACAGAGAAACAGCATGAGAGGGGAGAGGGTCAGAGGGAGAAGCAGGCTCCCTGCCGAGCAGGGAGCCCGATGTGGGACTCGATGCCGGGACTCCAGGATCATGACCTGAGCCGAAGGCAGTTGCTTAACCAACTGAGCCACCCAGGCGCCCTTCAGAGGTAATTTTTATGCAGTGTAGCAACAATTTCTAAAGTCTTGGGAGACTTAACAAAATCCCAAATAACACTTGCAAGAGCAGATTATATTAACAGAAAACAAACAAAAAAAAATTGGTACCAGTTACAAACGTTCATGCAAATCTTCGTTTTACCCAGAAGCAAACTGTTGTTAAGAAAGATCTTAATACCTTGTCCTACTGGATCATTTGGCTTAGTTTTAATGATGCGGAATGCCATCTACCCCCACATCTGTCAGCGGGAGTGTTGCCACATCTTTCCTAGACTCCCTTTGTGACTTATTGGAGACTTGCATTTTTAGGGCCAATCTCTAGAATTCTGTTAGGAGGCCCATGGAGTTCAATTTTACTAGAATACAAGGGAGAGCGGGCTAACAAAGACTTCACTCAACAGTGAGGGAAGGAGTCTGTAGAATCTTTCTTCCACGGACCCCAAGCACTGCCTCTTGCATGCACACACCTGTAACCTTGACCGTCCCCTGAACTCCAAGCTCATCTGCGAGATGGAGCTGATGATAACCCCAACCTCCGGTGGTGACCGCACCTGGTACTACCATGGTGACCACCGAGTAAGGTATAGAATTGTTGAATCCACATGTTGTACACCCAAAACTAGTGTGGCATTGTATGTTGATGACGCTTCGATTAAAAAAAGCATTTGTTGGGCGCCCGGGTGGCTCAGTTGGTTAGGCGACTGCCTTCAGCTCAGGTCATGATCCTGGAGTCCCTGGATCGAGTCCCGCATCAGGCTCCCTGCTCGGCATTTGTTGAGTAATAATCCCCACCTCCCAGAGCTGTGATGAGGTTTATGGGAGGGGGCGTATGTATGGGTGTTGATCAGTGCCCGGCCCTTGCGCCCCCGGCCCTCTGCCTGTCCTCACACACAGCATTGTGCTCAGCCACAGCCGGCCCCGGTGTGCTGGGTCAGGACATGCTCAGCCCGTCAAGGTTGAGTGCGCCACTGCCATTCGCCTACCCTCGGAGTTCAGAAGTGCAGTAGAAAGAGCTACTCTGGTCCTCAAATACACTTCTGCTTTTTTGTGGGGGTTTATAGGGGATTTTGGGGGGTGGTTTTCTTGTTTGTTTTTGGCGGTGGGAACATCTGACATGAGATCTACCCTCTTACCAAATTTTTAAGTATACAATACAGTATTGTTAACTATAGGCAAAAATGTACAGATGTCTAGAATTTAGTCATCTTGCATAACTGAAACTTTATACCCACTGAATAGCAGCCCCCCATTTCCCCTCCCCCTAATCCCTGGCAACCACCATTCTGCTTTCTGCTTCTCTGTGTTTGACTATTTTGGATTCCTCATAGGACCAGAATCCTGCAGTATTTGTCCCATGTGACTGGTTTATTCACGTAATGCCCTCAAGGTTCATCCACATGGTCACATGTAGCAGGGTTTCCTTCTTTTTTGAGGCTGAATAAACCATTGTGGGCACATAGTACATTTTCTTTATCCACCCATCCATCAATGGGGTATGTGAGTAGCTTCCACGTCTTGGCTCTTGTGAATAAAGCTGCAGTGAACATAGGAGTGCAAATATCTTTCCAAGATCCTGATTTCAACTTGGGTAAATGTGTAGGAGTGGGGTTGTTGGATTATATGATATATCCATATTGAATTTTTTTTTTTTAGGAACCTCCATACTATTTTCCATAGTGGCTGCACCATTTTGCATTTCCCCCAACAGTATGCCAGAGTTCCTGTTTCCCCACATCCTCACCAACACTTGTTACCTTTTGGGTCTTATTGACGACATTCCTAACGGGTGTGGCGTGGTATCTCATTGTGGTTTTCATTTGCATTTCCCTGATGACTAATGATGCTGAACATCTTGTCATGTGCCTGTTGACCATTTGTATGTCTTCTTTGGAGAAATGTCTATTCAAGTCCTTGGCCTATTTTTAAGTTGGGCTATTTGGGGGTTTGGGTGGTAGTGTTTGGGGTGGTGGGGTTTTTTGTTTTTGGTTTTTTGGTTTTTTTGCTTTGAGTTGAAGGACCTCCTTATATTTTTTGGATATCAATCCTTTATCACTTAAATGGTTTGCAAATATTTTCTCCCATTCCATAGTTTGCCTTTTCACTGTGTCCTTCACTGTGCAGACACTTTTTAGTTTGATGTAGTCCCACTTGTCTCTTTTTGCTTTTGTTATCTGTGCTTTTGGTGTCATACCCAAGAAATCACTGCCAAGACCAATGTCATGAAGCTTTTCTCCTGTGTGTTCTTCGAGGAGCGTTGCCGTTCCAGGTCTGAACATTGATGTATTTAATCTATTCACTTCTGCTATTAACGGAGGGGGGAGAAGCTTATTTTCCAGCAATTCCAACCCTCATGTGACAGTGCTTGAAACACCAGAAAGAGCTACGCAGATGCTAATGGTACATTTCATGAGTTACCCTCCCAAAGGTCACCAGGGGACCCCCACTTCCTAGCCCATGGCTCCTGCTCAATCCTAATCCATCTTGGCTTCTTTGGGATGTTAAATCCACGTCAACTCTCATCCCACCTTCTTTTTTGTTTCCATGAAATGGAAATCTAGCGGGTTTTGTCCTACTTAGGACCACTCATGCATTCCTGCCTTGCTGCTACTCTCCCCCTCCTCCACTGAGATACTGTGTTCTGAGAACCTGGTTTTATTGTTCCCCTTTTGCTCATCCTCGACCATTTTTTTTCTAGTCTGTGTCAACTGGAAGACTTGTGTGTGCAGAACTCCCTCAACCCCCTCCCCAGCTCCAGTCTTCACACTACTTATGGTCTTCTCAGGGCCAGTACTCACCCCAGACATGCTGGAAAAGAGAAACTGAGGCACGTTAGCATTTGGAAGAGCCTATTGGCACAAACATCGATTTGAATTGAGCAATGTTGACCCCAAAGTGGTTAGGAGTGCTCACCTGACAGGAGCTGGGGCAAGGTTTTTGCAGGAAGTCACTGAAGCAAAGCAAGGCAATTATTTGGTTATCGCTTAAGCAGTCACCTTATTTAAGAAAGCCTAGTTGGCTGCTTGTGATGGGTTGTTCTTAAGTTTCACTTAGTTTCACTTCACTAAGTTTTGGTTTGCTTATGTAGACTATCACAGTGTTAGCGCCACCCCAGTCTAATGACCTCCTTGTTCGAATACTTTAACAATACCCTCTGTGTTCCCAAATTCTATTAATGGCACCACGGGATCACCTAAGGCACTAACCTCAGTCATCCTCAATAACTCATTCTTCCTCACTGGCTGCAGGCAATCATTGGCAGATGATGTCATTCCCTACCAGTGGCGTTATGTTTTCCAAGCATGGATGTGACCTCTATCTATAATGCATGCCCTTCTAGGGCGCCTGGGTGGCTCAGTCCGTTAAGCGACTGCCTTCGGCTCAGGTCATGATCCTGGAGTCCCGGGATCGAGTCCCGCATCGGGCTCCCCGCTCAGCGGGGAGTCTGCTTCTCCCCCTGACCCTCCTCCCTCTCGTGCTCTCTGTCTCTCATTCTCTCTCTCACAAATAAATAAATAAAAATCTTTAAAAAAAATAAAAATAAATTAAAAAATATAATGCATGCCCTTCTAGACCTTCATCAAGAGATGGGGTTTGTCATCTCCTTGAACCTAGATAGACCTGCGTTCCTGCCTTCACCAACAGAGTACAGAAGAAGCCGTGATATTTGTCTTTGGAGATTAAGTCACAAAAATACCACCTCACTGTTTTTGGAATGCTCATTCTTGGAACCCAACCACCATGCTGTCAGGAAGCCTAAGCTTTCCCTGTGGAGTGACTCACTTGGAAAGGAACCAATGCCTCCAGCCCTCAGCTCTTCACCAACAGCCAGAACCAACTTGCCAACCATGTGAGTAAGCAATCTTGGAAAGCAGACCCTCCAGCTCCCAGTTGATCTTCCCCAGATGATGCTGTACATAACAGAGATAAGCCCTGGCCAAATCATAGATTCCTGTGAAAAATACATGGTTGTAGTTTTAAGCTACTAAGTTTGTGGGTGGTTTGTTATGCAGTAACAGATAACTGATACCCTAACTCTGAAATGCCTCTTAAATCTATTATCATCTCTCCATTTCCCTAAGTCAGGCCCCCATTATCTTGCTTAAATTGGGAGACAGTCTGCCTCATGAATCTGTGGAAGCAAAGCTCTGCTCACAATAATAGTAAGCACCACGGAATGCCGATTTATCTTCAATGCTAAGGTGCTTTGAATTCATTCTGTTATTTAATCCTTACAATCCTACAAAGTGGTTTGAAGCTGAAGAAATAAGTTTAGGTAGCACAGCAACTTGACTTAATTTCTCTCTTTTACAGAGGAGGAAATGTTGCTCGGAAAGGGCATCTAGCCCAAGATCCAAACCCAAGTCTTTCTAAGTCCAAGGTCAGCTCTTAACAACCACCTTTCTTGCCCACGAATTTCTAGTGGTGCCTGTGCTCATGGGAAAATGGCTTAACCCTGACTCCAAACTTGATATGCAAGTTGGCACACAGTGTGGTCCTGACTCGTGCACGATGAGCAGCTTCTGTTCTGTGTGTGGCCTCAGGGCTAGGCATGTGAACTTTTCCATTACACTTGCAGTAGGGAGAGAGTCAGGCCATCAGCCAATCTAGGCTCTTGCCAGAGTCACTTACACTTGCCAAGACTTGGTTCCCTCAACCAAAACCAGATGATTGAACCAGCCCATCTGAGAGTGCTCTTCCTGCTCTCTGTGTAATGTGGAAACTGTCCTCTTGTACTTTCGCGCTTCCTGCCTCTCCTAGGACGCCCACGCCGAAGCTCCCCAGCAGGGCTCATGTCCCCGCTTCCAAGAAGGTGAGAGAAGATGGGAGATTCAGAAAATGATGCTTTAGCGAAAGTTCTCCATCTACCACTTTATCAGAACTAGCTTTATGTTGTGGAATAAAATCTGCTTTTCTGCAGCTCTAGGAGAAGAAGGGACATTTTTCTTCTGATATTTCTGAGATGCTGTTCCCAGTGGTTTTGTGAAGCTAGGCATTGGCGTGCTCTTGAGTTGGCACCAAGAGGAGCAAGGGAAGGTGCCTGAGAACCTGACACACACTTGCTTCCCAGTTATGTTACATGCCTTTTAGACATGAGAGCAACAGACCATTAAAGCATGGTTTGCCAACGCCAAGTTCTGTCACCCCGCAGGCTAATTACCTCGGCCCAGTTACCTTAACCTTTTCCAGTTCCGTGGCTTTGGGTTGTAGTATTTGAAAGGGGGGGGGGGGTTGAGGAGTTTGTTTTTAAATGCTATTTACACACCTCTCTGCTCGACTTGTGGATATCTTACAGAAATTGATTTAAAACCTGAGGTACTTTTAAATATGAAAGAGCAAGAGTCCTCCCCAGGACTCTTGTTCAAAAAGTTAACCAATGGCAGAAATCGGTTTGTCCCTGGAATCTTCTTCTGAATTTTGTCCAGAATTCTATCCCTTTGAATTTATTGAAACGTGGTTTCTCTTTTAGTTCCTGGTTCCTTTTATTGTTTTTATCTTGGCGCTAATCTTTGTTTACCCAGGTTCTGACATTTTTACCCCAGAATTAATTACCCCAGATGGTCTGCTCTCCTGTGTTTTCCAAGCAAACAAAGTGGGCAGGAAATAAGAGTTTCCTGAGCAAATTGGCCTTCCGTTTTAGTGCAAGACTTTGCCTTTTAGAAGCTTGCTTATTTTATGTCTACTTTTTCTATTTATAATTGATTAAAGATTTTTTTCATTTGGATCTAATTAGATTTTACCTTTTCCCATCTAAAACGTAGTCCTAATATTTTGCCTTTCGCTTCCCTGAGTTTCCTTCGTAGAATCCACTGTTCTGTTTCATTTGAACTGTGACATCCTTTTTGTTGACCAGCTCCTTGCTCAGACTAGCTTCTCCACACCTGGAACTTTGGCCTCGATTTCTTCTCACTTTTAGGCACTTCCCTTGACAGGACGGTGTGCGTGAGCGGCAGATGAGCTCTTGTGAGCCTTGCCTCTTGGCATTTTGCACAGATAGGTCCCTCCTAACTTTGGTGAGTTATCCAACAACCAGATGTTTGCTTCTCTTCCCGCTCCGCTCCACCTCAGCCCTGAGCGTGCTGTTCCCTGAAGGACAGCTCCTCTCTTTCTGCCATTCTGCAAGCAGGAATCCTGGAAATGGCCACCTTAAGTGCAGGGACTTACAGTAGGATCTTCCCTCTGCATGTAACCCAGGCCACCAGTAATAACCCAGTCCCAGAACACTGCCCCTCCACCTGAACCGGGGTTGAGCCAGGCTAGACACCTGGGAGCTGCCCCTCCCATTGCAGTCACTTTCTGTATCCAGATGAGAGCCTCCCCGAAATATGTCATCAGGCTTGGCTTTTCCTCTCCCATCTCTCCTCACACCCCCACTTCTCTGGCCCCTCGCTTCCATCCATTCAGTCAATGTCCATAGAAACCAGCTGTGTGCCCGGCGTGCTGGTCTGCGGAGGCACCACCAAGCCCCCGATCTTGGTAGTGTGCCATCTGCTGATCCAGGGGCACAGCAAAGACTTCTCAGTCTGTACTGGCGGAGCTCCGTGAAGGCCCCGCACAAAGGCCACTGAAGCTGAGTGTTGAAAGCAGGTTTGCGGCTCACCCGTGAACATTCTCCATTCTGCCTACTTTGTATCAGAGGACTTCTTGCAGGGGAGATAAGCTTGGCGGGATCATCAGGAGAAACCCTAACAGACACCACCTTAACCCAGTGATCAAATTAACATCCCCAGCATTTGTACGACCCAGCGTTTCTGTGACGTTTCTACCCAAAATGCGTTACGTGAATCTAATTATGAAGAAACAAGAGATCAGCCCAGATTGAGGGCCATCCTACCAAACAGCTAGCCTGCGCTCTTCAAAAAGGCCCAAGGTGTGAAAGACAAAGACTGAAGGAAATGAAAGACGAAGGAACTGTCCCAGTTAAAGTAGGCTAAAAAGACATGACAACTGAATGCAGTGCATGATCCAGAACTTTCTTTTGTCATATTGGACATCACTAGGACAATTGGCAAAATCTGATTATTGCCTGCAGATTACAGTGTTGTTTCATTCAATGTTAATTTCCTGATTTTGAGAATTGTTCTGTGGTTATGTAAGAGTTTTTAGGAAATACACATTAGCGTATCTGAGGGTAAAGGGGCATCATGTCTGTAGTTTATTTTCAAGTGGTAGTAGAGAAAAAAAAGTGTGTGTGTGTTTGTGTGTGAATAGAGAGGCTGGCAGAGATAAATCAAATGTAGTCATGTTAACATTTGGGGAAATCTGAGTGAAGAGTATAAAGGACTTGTTTATACTGCTATAACAACTTTTCTGTAAGTCTGAAATGTCTAAAAAAATTTTTTTAGGGGCGCCTAGTGGTTCAGTCGGTTAAGCGTCCAACCCTTGGTTTTCGCTCAGGTCGTGATCTCATGGTTGTGGGAATTGAGCCCGTGTCAGGCTCCGCACTCAGCGGGGAGTCTGCCTGAGAGTCTCTCTCCCTCTCCCTCTGTCCCTTCCCCCGTGCATGTGCTCTCTCTCTCTCTCTCTAAAATAAAAAAATCTTTAAAAAAATTTTTTTTAAGAATTGGTAGGTCCCACCAAAGAGGACAGACAGTTTTGCCTTTTTGTGACCAGTCCCTTAGGCTTCAGGACCTGTGAGCATGGTAGTACAAGGCAGTAACTCACAGTGTGCTCTTGGGCCCGCACAGGTGGGTTTCCATGAGAGCAAGACTCACTCTGTCATCCAGGCCTGGCA
Source organism: Mirounga angustirostris (assembly GCF_029215605.1). Classification (NCBI taxonomy): domain Eukaryota; kingdom Metazoa; phylum Chordata; class Mammalia; order Carnivora; family Phocidae; genus Mirounga; species Mirounga angustirostris. Next base: position 48,045,284 of record NW_026991725.1, on the reverse strand, counting down.
TCCCATCCCCCATGTTGCAAATCCTCCTGTGCCATTTCCCCCTCTGGACACAGGTATATCCCAAGGATTCAGGAGAATATGGCATCTGACAAATCCCTACACAGCTACATAGATGGAGCCAGACTTCTCCCAGGTACCTACAGTTTCTATCTCACCAGCTGGCTTCACCCCAAACAGTAGTCCCCCATTAGCTGAATCCTTTGACGACATTCCTTTCTGCAAAACAGGGGTTCTTAGCCTGTTTCTGTCTAATAGTCCATGGAGGCAGAAAATTATGAGGCTTGGGTTTTCTCCACTGTAGCAAATTAAACTCTATATTCTCTCTGTCTTGGCACTTGGTAGGTTTTTTTTGTTTTTTTTGTTGTTGTTGTTTTTAATCATAGACTTAATATTTGAGAGCAGTTTTAGACTCACAGCAAAACTGAGCACAAAGCACACACAGTCCCCAGGTACCCCCCCCCCCACAGACACGCATGCGTAACCACCTCCCGACATCAACATCTGGCGCCAGTGAGGTATGCTTGTGACAGTAAGACAACAGGACACATCATGGTCCCCCAAAGCCCATAGTTTGCATTAGGGTTCACTCTTGGTATTCTATATCCTGTGGGTTTTGACAAATGTAAAATGACATGTATCCACCTTTATAGTGTGATACAGAACAGTTTCACTGCCTGGTAGTCCCCTGCACGCCCACCTATTTTTCCCTCCCTCCCTACTCCCAAATGCCTGGCAACCACTGATCTTTTCACTGATCCCATAGTTTCACCTTTTCTAGAATGTCATATGCTTGGAACGATACAGTATGGAGCGTTTTCAGACTGGCTTCTTTCACCTGCCAATATGCATTTAAGTTTCCTCCCTGTCTTTTTGTGGCTTGATAAATCACTACTCTTTATCGCTGACTACTATTCCACTGTATGGACATACCACAGTTGATCCATTCATCCTTCGAAGGACATTTAGGTTGCTTCCAATGTGGGACCGTTGTGAATAAAGCAGCTATAATTATGTGCAGCTTTCTGTGTGGGTGTACATTTTCGATTCACTGGGTGAATATTAGGAGTACCAATTGCTGGATCATACGGCAAGGGTATGTTTTCATTGAGTGAGAAACTGACAGACTAGCTTTCACAAAGTGCCGGCACCATTTTGCACTCCCACCAACAACGAATGAGAGTTCCTGTTGTTCCACATCACTGGATTTTAGCCACTCTAACGGATGTGCTGTGGTATCTCCTTGTTTTGATTTGCAATCCCCTAATGTCATATGATCTCAAGCATCTTTTGCTACCCTTATATGCCAGCATGCTCTATGGACTGACCCAGCCAGGTGCCCCAGCAGTTAAGGCAATTTAGAAAATGATAATAAAACTGCAGAGAATTAAGATATTAGATCAAAGATACAAAGAATGTAAATCCTAACCTATATTGAGGAAAAAGGACCCCAAAGTCAAATGTATACATGTGTGGTAAAATCTTTCCATTATTTTTCTGCCAAGTTGATTTATAAAAGTTTCTTTCACAGGGCGCCTGGCTGGCTCAGTCGGTGGAGCCCACAGCTCTTGATCTCCGGGGTCGTGAGTTCAAGCCCCACCTTGGGCATAGAGATTACTTAAAAATAAAACCTTTGTTCAAAAGTTTCTCTAGTTATTCTGACATCATACATGAATTGATATCTCTTGTGCAATATCAGCAGCTTCTTCAAGCCTTGCCATCTGATCGTCATTTGAACCGAGGTCCGAAAATCCCAGCTCTGTGGGATTTGTAGTTGTCTTTGTGAGGGGAACGGCTTTGGCTTCACTGTGTGTTTCTTTTCTTTTCTTTTCTTTTCTTTTTAAGATTTTATTTATTTATTTGACACAGAGAGACACAGCGAGAGAGGGAACACAAGCAGGGGGAGTGGGAGAGGGAGAAGCAGGCTTCCTGCAGAGCAGGGAGCCCGACGCAGGGCTCGATCCCAGGACCCCGGGATCATGACCCGAGCCGAAGGCAGACGCCCAACCGACTGAGCCACCAGGCTCTGTGTCTTTCTCTTTCCCTTTCAGCCAAAGGGGTTGTGCCAATGAAGAACCCTAAAATCTTAAAATCCAACAGTCTTATAACAACCAAGCTAAACTCTCACTCAAACCACATAGCGTAGTCTTCACGGGCCACCATAACAAAATCCCACAGTCTGGGGCCTTAAATAGCAGACATTTATTTACTCACAGTGCTGGAGGCTGGATGTCCAAGGTCAAGGCGCCCACCAGTTGGATTTCTGGTGGCAGCTGTCTTCCTGGCCAGCAGGCAGCTGCCATCTGGCCCTGCCCTCCCAAGGCCTTTCCTTGGTGCGCAGTGATGGAGCAAGGAAGCAGCTCTCTGGCATCTCTCTTTTTTGCTCTTGAACGTTCCAGTTGCTATGTCATGAGGACCCTTAAGCAGTCCTTTGGTCCACATGGCTAGAAATTGAGGCCTCCGGCAAACAGTCATATAGAGTGAGTCTCCTAGGAGGGAGACAAGTGTAGCTCTTGCCAACAATTTGACTGCAAATTCATGAGGGATGCTGAGCTGGAACTAACCAGCTATGCAGCTCTCACATTTTTTTACCTTAATCTTTGCCTGTAAGCCATGTTTGTCTAATGGAGTGAATCTCAATAAGAGTCTCAAGAGGCCACAGAGTGTGTCACAGAATAAGGTTGGCAGAGACACCACCAGCATGGTCTGCAAATGATAGAAACAATACAAAAAGAAAAGAGAGGCCTTTGGACCCCAAAATTCTACTAGCAAGATGTAGGCTGAGAAAATCATACAGCTGCAAACAGAGGCTGTCTTTTGTGGAAAGGAAGGATGATTCAGAAGGTAGTACCAAAGGCCTCGCAGGTGGAGCTGTGGAGAATATACAAATGGTCAACAGGCACAGGAGATGCATCTTGGGGAAATGTGTTAGGAAAATCCAAATCAAAACCACAACGAGATGCCGCTTCACATCTACTAAGATGGCAAGAATCAAAAAGATGGACAATATAAGTGTTGGCCAGGCTGTGGAGAGAGTGGAACCCTCACACATTACTGGTGGGAAAGTAAAGTCGTACAGCTGCTTTGAGAAACATTCTGGAAGTTCCTCAAGAAGTTCAACAGAGAGTTACCATGTGACCAGGGATTCCACTCCTAGTTATAAACCCTGGAGAGCTGAAAACATATGTATGAAAACTTGGACAGAAATCTTCATAACAGGAGTGCCTGGGTGGCTCAGTCATTAAGTGTCTGCCTTTGGCTCAGGTCATGGTCCCAGGGTCCTGGGATCGAGTCCCATATTGGGCTCCCTGCTCAGCAGGAAGCCTGCTTCTCCCTGTCCCTCTGCTTGCTCCCCCCACTTGTGCTCTCTCTCTCTCTGTCTGGCAAATAAATAAATGAAAATCTTAAAAAAAAAAGAAATCTCCATAACAGCATTATTCATAATAGCCCAAAGGTGGAAGCAACCCAAATGTCCATGCACTTAACAAATGGATTGTTAAAATATGGCATATCCATACAATGAGATATTATTCAGCCATAAAATGGAATGAAGTACCAATACATTTTACAACATGAATGAACCTTGAAAATATGATGCTAAGAAAAGAAGCCAGACACAAAAAGCTGTATTTGTATGATTCCATTTATATGAAATGTCCAGAACAAGCAAATGCATAGAAACAGAAAGAAGACTAGTAGTGTTCAAGGACTGAAGGGAATGAGGAATGGAGAATAATTAGAGCAAGTGAAGTGTTCTGGAATTGGGTAGTGGTGATGGTTGTACATTGTGAATATACTAAAATCACTGAATTATGTACTTTAAAATGATAAGTTTTATGGCATGTGTGTTATATCAAAAACAAACAAACAAACAACAAGAACAACCATGGAGACTTACATCTGGACAGAAATAGGATTGAGTCTTAATCAAGGAGATTTCAACATTTTCCCAGCTGGATTTCAAAACTGCTATGGACCAGTGACTCCTGTGTCCCTCTCATTCCTCCCCCACCCCAGCTGTCGTTATTGAATTACAATTAACATACAGTGTTCTATCAGTTTAAAGTGTACAACATAATGATTCAACAATTCTATACATTGCTCAATGTTCATTATACATCATTGTCACCCTTTCTAAGCAGTAGCGTCTGTAATGATTATCCCTTGACTGTCCTGCCATTGTTTTCTGGATATGTGGGGGATGGTCACGTGTCTCTGTAGTTCACAGGTATTCAGATTGAGAGCAACTGTATTTAATGCATTACATCCAAAGAGCCTCATCTGCACCTGGACCTAATTTAGGTGGTGTATTACTTTGCTAAGGCTGCCATAACAAAGTACCATAGACTAGGCGGTTTAAACAACAAAAATTTATTTTCTCACATTTCTAGAGGCTAGAAGTCCAAGATCAAGTGTAATAGGTTTGGTTTCTTTTGAAACCTCTCTTACCTCGCTTGCAGATGAGCATCTTCTCTCATGGTTTTCCTGTGTGCATGCACATACCTGGTGTCTCTTTGTGTTCCTAAACTTTTCTCATAAGGACACCACTCAGGTTAGACAAAGACCCACCACCCATCTTAACGTAATCACCTCTTAAAGACCCTATCTCCAAGTAGTTACATTCTGGGGTACTAAGAGTTAGGTCCTCAACATATCAATTTGGGGGGGAGATAAAATTCAGCTCATAACAGATGGCAAGTGTATCATAAATTCTTAAAACTTCATATTTGCCTGATGCCTCAACATCCCCACAACAAGGCTGTGAGCGCTTCACCAGGTGAGCAGGTGCACCAGTGTGATGAGGCTGGTTCCTGCCACAAGTTCTCCTTCTTGCCCTCCCCTGTAAAATTCAAATGCACTAATGAAATTCCCTCATATGTTTTGTTTGTTTGTTTGGTTGGTTGGTTGGTTAAAGATTTTTCTTTATTCATTTGACAGAGAGAGACACAGCGAGAGAGGGAACACAAGCAGGGGGGGTGGGAAAGGGAGAAGCAGGCTTCCTGCCAAGGAGGGAGCCCCACTCGGGGCTCAATCCTAGGACCCTGGGATCATGACCTGAGCCGAAGGCAGATGCTCAACGACTGAGCCACCCAGGCGCCCCGAAATTTCCTCATACGTTTGCTTGTGTGCCCCACCCTGACCCCAGTAAAGGCACTTGGCCATGGGTCCTCACTCTCTCAGCTCCCCGTCTGCAGGGTTGATCTTGCTCTCTGGGCACTCCTCCTATGTGGCCTCCATGTGGAATATCATGCCTCCCTCTTCTAGGACTTGTGGATATAATGAATCCTCCACTTTTGTATACCTCTCTGAGTGCAATTTCCACAGCTTTATTGGAATAACCCTTAAAGACCCACGAGGACTTAGTTCCTCACAACACAGTAGAATTTTGAACTTTTAGCTGATTGATGCTCTACTGGGATGAGGATTTTCAGGGCCTTGAGAGAGGTGTATATTGTATGTATGAAGAATGTAAATAATTTGTGACCAGAAGGTAAAATGTGGTGATTTTAAAATAAATCCACAGGGCGCCTGGGTGGCTCAGTTGGTTGAGCAACTGCCTTCAGCTCAGGTCATGATCCTGGACTCCCAGGATCGAGTGCATTAGGCTCCCTGCTCAGCGGGGAGTCTGCTTCTCCCTCTGACCCTCCTCCTTCTCATGTTCTCTATCTCCTTCTCTCTTTAAAAAAAAAAAAAAAACTTTAAAAATTTTTTAAAAATAAAATATATCCACAGATTCTTGATATTCTTCCCCTCAAGAAGTGAAACTTAATTCCCCTCCTGCCTAGCCCCTGTAGACATTTGAGTTTATGACTTATTCCAAATTACAAAATCCCTTTCTCCAATTACATGTATATATATAGTAGAGGTCATGACATCCCTCTGTTTGATGTCCCTTCCCCAAGGATGATTAATTCAATAGGTTCTTCAATAGATCCTTGCTACCAGGGGGAAGGAGTCCAAGGGGGACCATGAGCAGGGATTTGTGGAATGCCTGTTCTGCCCAAATTTCAAGCCTATGTATTCGATTCTTTGCTCAGAATGTCTGCTTGGAACTAAGTTAGGAATCCCACTTCTGCTGGTCAGGTATGATAAAGATAAGAATCTTAAAAGAGCCTCAAAACCAAATAGAAATCAGTTATATATATTAGATTGAACCATATGAAATCACCAGCATTTAACTGCTAAAACAGCAGTATCGTATGTTTCAACCTAATAATATATATAGTTTTTACATATCCAATCCGCTCATAATTTGTCCCTTCCCTCTTCTAGCTGGCTGGCATGATGGCTCCATCTGCAGAGATATGACAAAGATCAGTCACAGCTGCTCTCTTGGGCGGCCAGCCTTTCTGTGCAGGATGTCTGAATCCCGATAGTCATTGCCGGCACTGCCCAAGGCAGGCGCTGCACGTGTTCATGAGACTCAGGTTATAACCCAAAGGTGCAATCTGTCTCTTGAGCTTAGGGCCCGACTCTGAGGTTCTCCTCCTTGTCATGTTTTCTTCCTGCTGTTACAGGATGGAGAACATGGGAGGCTTGGGTGGAGAGCGATAGCAACCAGGGAGTTGAGGTGGTGGTAGTGGAGGTGGTGGTGATGGTGGAGGTGAAGATGGTGGTGGAGGTGAAGATGGTGGTGGAGGTGAAGATGGTGGCAGAGGTGAAGATGGTGGCGGAGGTGAAGATGGTGGTGGAGGTGAAGATGGTGGCGGAGGTGAAGATGGTGGTGGAGGTGTGATGGAGGTGAAGGTGTGATGGAGGTGGAGGTGGTGCTGGGGGTACCCAGGCACAGGGCTCTAGGAGTTCTCAGTCACCTGCTCTGGACACAGAGAGTGGGACTGCTGCCCAATGCCCACAGTACAGCCCCACCCCAGGTAACCCGCCTCTTACCTTGGGCCTGTGTGATCTTGGACTGTTCACTCTGAATAAACCAACTCGCTCCTAAGTGATCTCTCTCCCCTGGTCACTTCCCTTTACCTACTAACAAATGTTGAGATCGTAACACACATGGGCACACCTACTACCGTCTGGTTGCACCTGCCATAGCTACCTGGTCTTCAGAGACTGCCCTTCTTTAGCTGGGTTGGGACTATCATGTGCTTCTTTGAAGGTACCCCCTGGCTCTGGAAAATGGTCCTTAGTTTCTCCCAAAACATATCTTCCTGGGTACTTTTCCCTCTTCCTTTCTTTGGGGGTGTGGTAAGGGTTTGGTGGGTGGTGGGTGAACAAAACTCCCGTGTGCTACAGGAGAGATTGGGCACTTCTGGGAACCAAAGGGTGCCAAAAGGCTCCTGAGGAGGAACAATTGGGAAACAAAGTTGTTCTTTCTCCCTCCTTCTCCTCCTTCAAGTTGTCTTGTCTCAACAACAGCCAGACATGATAAACAAGAGACCATTTATTCCACATCGCCCCAACAATAAGCAAGCAGGAACAAGGAGGAAAAGTAATATTCTCCCTCTCTAACTCCTTGCAGTGATGAAGGCCAACCACCCCCCCAAGGTTGTGAGAAAGGATGAGGACAGGGATGCAGATGAATGGGCAGGATTTCCGACAAGTTTACAAAGATGCCTTCTTTTGCTCAGGATCCGGGACTTCCCTCTGGGTGATAGAGGCATGTGAGACAACCGGCTTCTTCAGCAAGTTTTGTAGAGGGCTGGAGCAGTTGCTGCAGAACTTAGTGCCACAGGGACGGTTCATAATCACCATCCAGAAGTGTTGGTGGTTGAAGTAACAGAGGGCTGCTGGGAAAGCACAAAGGGATGGGGGAGAGGAAATTTGGAGAACCGGAAGAAAGTGGCCAGCGAGGTGAGGCCAAAGGGAAGATAATTCCCTAAGAACTTGTCCTTGGGGGTTACCTGCCTCCCTCCCTGCACACTTCCTCTGCCCCGAGCCACCCATGTCCCCTCCTGCCCGGGGCCCTCAGGCCACTCACCACAGGTGACATAGAGGACAAACACCAGCCAGCCTATGAAATAGCTCCAGCCGATGGGGACTGATAAATTCTTCTTCAACTCAAAGATCCAGAGGTTAATAGGAAACAACATCAGGGTGAAGAAAATAAGGATAACTAGGAGACAGGGACGCGAGAGATCTTATTCTTACCTGAGGACCCCACGGAGATTCTCCCTCACCTTCTGGGATACAGCCACAAACCACGATCAACCCCTCCAACCCCACCTCTCCCAGGATGAGGAAATGACGGAGCTCAGTTCTCAAGGACCACCAGTTTTGTTCAGCCACCACCCACCAGACCCCTACCCCACCCCCAAAGAAAGGAAGAGGGAAAAGTACCCAGGAAGATGTGTTTTGGGAGAAACTAAGGACCACTTTCCAGAGCCAGGGGGTACCTTCAAAGAAGCTCATGATAGTCCCAACCCAGCTAAAGAAGGGCAGTCTCTGAAGACCAGGTAGGTACGGCAGGTGCAACCAGACGGTGAAGATAAGGCCCAGCACCAGCGCCAGGCAGAAAGTTATCATGGCCACCCCGAAGATTGGGTGGTTTGTCCACAGCTTAAAACTATCTGGAGAAAATGAGAAAACGGGACGAATTTAGGATTCACAAAGGAGAAAAAGTATATAATAGAATGACATGAGAAAAGGTTAACTAAAGAAATGTGCATTTTTAAAAAAGATTTATTTATTTATTTGAGAGAGAGAGAGTGAGAACTTGCAGGGGGAGGGGCAGAGGGACAGAGAGAGAAACTCCAGCAGACTCCTCACTGAGCACGGGGTGGGGGCCCAATGCAGGGCTCGATCTCACGACCCTGAGATCAGGACATGAGCCGAAATCAAGAGTCAGACGCTTAACCGACTGAGCCACCCAAGTGCCCCAGAAATGCACATGTGAGATTACAATGAAGTATCACTTTCACTCATTAAATAAGCAAGGATTATTGATATGGAGATTGTTTGATAATCCCAACCATACAAAAATGAAAAACAGAGGACTTGAAGTGTGTTTCTCAAAAGAAGAAATACAAAAGTCCCATATACACATGAAGCTCAATACAAAGAATTGCCAAGTAAATGTGATTTGTTAACCTATCAAATCAGCAAAGATCAAGACAAAATTGATGACACCTGGTATAGGAAAGAATTTAGAGAGAAGAGGTGCTCTCATACGCTACCACAGGTCAGCATTTCCGATGAGTGACCTGGCACAAAATATCAGAAATAATGTAAAAGGTTAAGACCCTTTGACTTGGCAATGCTTCTTGGAATTTATGGTAAGGAAATAATCCAAGAGCAGCACTAAATCTGTGTGCAGGGATCTTCTCTGCACAGATACTTATATGTCCAAGGAGAGATTTGTTAAATGTATTGTACCCATTCGTTGGATTATTATGCATTCATTAAAAAATGATATGGGAGGGGGACGGCTGGGTGGCTCAGTCATTAAGCATCTGCCTTCGGCTCAGGTCATGACTCCAGGGTCCTGGGATCGAGCCCCGCATCGGGTTCCCTGCTCAGCAGGAAGCCTGCTTCTCCCTCTCCCACTCCCCCTGCTTGTGTTCCCTCTCTCGCTGTCTCTCTGTCAAATAAATAAAATATTTTTAAAAAAATGATACAGGGGCGCCTGGGTGGCTCAGTTGGTTAAGCGACTGCCTTCGGCTCAGGTCATGATCCTGGAGTCCCGGGATCGAGTCCCGCATCGGTCTCCCTGCTCGGCAGGGAGTCTGCTTCTCCCTCTGACCCTCCCCCCTCTCATGTGCTCTCTCTCTCTCACTCTCTCAAATAAATGAATAAATAAAATCTTTAAAAAAAATGATACGGGGGCACCGGGGGGGGGGGGCACAGTCGATTAAACGTCCGACTCTTGGTTTTGGCTCAGGTCATGATCTCGGGGTTCTGAGGTTGAGCCCCATGTTGGGCTCCTCACTCAGCAGGGAGTCTGCTTGAGATTCTCTCTCCCTCTCCCTCTGCCCCGCCCCCCGACTCTCTCTCTCTCTCACTCTCTCTCTTAAATAAATAAATAAATCTTTTTTATTTATTTGAGAGAGAGAGACAGCGAGAGAGGGAACACAAGCAGGGGGAGTGGGAGAGGGAGAAGTAGAGTCCCCGCTGAACGGGGAGCCCCATGTGGGGCTTGATCGCAGGACCCCGGGATCATTACCTGAGCCAAAGGCAGATGCTTAACAACTGAGCCACCAGGCACCCCTAAATAAATCTTTTTTAAAAATGATATGATAGATGTTTGTCTCCAAACAGAAGATGTCTCGAAAGAAACGAGGAACCAGGAGTGGGGATTAGAGGCCAGCGGTGGGGGGGCTCCCTTTGCTGTGTCATCTTTTTTTTTTTTTTTTTTTTGACAAAGAGAGACACAGGGAGAGAGGGAACACAAGTAGGGGGAGTGGGAGAGGGAGAGGCAGGCTTCCCACAGAGCCTGGGATCCTGATCTGAGCCAAAGGCAGATGCTTAACGACTGAGCCACCCAGGCGCCCCCTGTGTCGTCTTTCATTTTGCTTCCATTTCCACTCCATTCACATACTACCTAATCAAATAAATCTTAAATACTTGTGATGCTATAGAAATATTAATGACAGGAATAAATACCTAGAACTGCAAAGGGGAGTTTGCAACCCAGAGCATGGAGAATTGCGGTTTTGAAAATATAAATATATACATTTATCAAGATACAAATAAATATATGTTTATTTGTATATGTGTATTTGTATTTATAGATATCTCATACACACACATTCACACACAAGAGACTGGAAGTAAATGCACTGGCAATGCCAACTGTGATTATATCTATATGAGCAAATTTTAGGTCAGTTTTATTTTCTTTCTTAAACGTTCTGCATTTCCCACAATAACTAACTGTGCAACTAACTTTTTCTTATCAGAAAAAAATTATCTATTTATATATTTAGAATTAACAGTCATTGCCAACAAAGATACAATAAAACCAGCCTTCTTGTGCATTGTTAGTGGAAAGGTAAATTGCTATCACACTTTTTGGGAGCAACATGGAACATTTTATGAAGAACCTTAAAATATTTAACTCTTCCATCCGGTAAAGCCACTTTGGGAAATCGATACCAAAGAATTAACACTAAACACAGAAAAAAAAAAAAGTCATTAACAAATTTTGTTGCTCCTTTTTTTTGCAAATATGACATTGAAAAATAAATTTTACCAAGAATAGAAAAATAAAATTCAAGTAAAAGATGACAATCTATTTAGTTGATATATATGTCTATTAACTTATAATAGGGAAACATTTACTGCATCTCATAAAAATAAATTTCCGTACAGATTTTTAAATTATTTTTTTAAAAGATTTTATTTATTTATTTATTTGAGAGAGTGAGCAAGAGAGAGAACATGAGTGGGGAGAGGAGCAGAGGGAGAGGGAGAAGCAGGCTCCCCGCTGAGCAGCGAGCCCAGCGTGGGGCTCGTGGGGCTCCATCCCAGGACCCTGGGAACATGACCCGAGCCGAAGGCAAACCCTTAACCGGCTGAGCCACCCAGGCACCCCTAAATTATTTTTAAATAATCTCTACAACCAGCATGGGGCTCAAACTCACAACCCCGAGATCAAGAGTCACACCCTCTGCGGACTAAGCCAGCCTGGCACCCCAAAGATAAATTTTTAAACAATATAAATTGAATACTTAAAATAATGTAAAAGATATAAGGTTATTTATGAAGAATGAGTACAGCTGTGTAAAAACCGTTCAAAACTTGTTCAAAAAAAATTTTTTTTAAAGCCTAGCAGAAACTTGAGTGCTTGGGGCTGGTCTTTGAGGAGCTCGGTTAGAGCAAGGCAGGTGCCTCCGAGAGTCTTGGGGCCAGACACGCCCGAATTAGAATTCTAAACCTGCTCTCTTTGTAGGGGAAAAACAGTCAAATATTGACCCTCAGCAAGGTACTTTATCTGAGTCTCGGTGTTCTCATCCGTACAGGAAGGATGATCATCCCTATTCCTTAGGGTTGGTTGAGGATCTATCGAGCAAATGGAATACGTATGCAATAAATGGTAGCTTTTTGTTTCCCCAAATTTATTGCGAGAAAGATGCATTTCTCTCATAATGGAAGAAACTAAGAGCCGCGTAACTTTTATTTTTATTATTATCTTTTTACTGTTAACGAGAGTGAAGTCACGGAACGGGGATCACGGAGATAGAAAGTTCTGGTTTCGCACAAGAGCTGAGCAAGGAGGCCCGAAGCTGGGAGGTGCGGGAGAGCATGGAGTACTGAGTTCAGGAACTGGCCGTGAAGGGCCACGAGAGCCTGGGAAAGAAGGAACGAGGAAACCAGACGTGGAAACCCAGAGCTGGCCCAGAAGAGCAAGGCCTGAGGCAGAAGGGAGGAGAAGGGGCTGGGACCAGGGCTGGGGAGGGAGAGCGACCAGGGGGCTCCTCCCGAAACTGGAAGCTCAGGGTACACAAGGCTAGAGGAAGACAATCCCCACCTCGCTGGGGCTCTTCTCCCCATAGAACAGGGGCAGTTGTGTGATTAAGGAGTGATTCACCAGCACTGAGAGTCCATGCCCCTCACAGCCCTGTTACAGCCACAGACCAGGCTCTGAGTCTTCGCAGAAGCAATGATCTGAGTCAGGCAAAGCGGTTTGGACAGAATGGATGGGGGCAGGAAGACCCGTCCTCGGTGGTCTCCTCCAGTGAAGCCCTCTTGCGGGCCAGATCACTAGGGATGACCCAAAGGAGGGGACAAGGGCACGGGGTGACCCGGAGTGACCAAGGCAGACTGGAGCCCTGGGGTGCGGTGGGGGCGGGGAGGGTCTCACCATTCCAATTTTCTGAGTTGGAACAGCTCTTGGATTTGCAGATCCGCAGGGGCCCCATGGACATGACGTGAGTGGCCGTGTAGATTCTGGCGCTGACGTTGGTGGGCCAGCGCTGGTAGAAGCGGCTTTGAGAGGGGCACAGCCATTTCTTGGAGAAGACCATGACCAGCATCAGGGCGAAGGCGACCAGGCTGAGCTCTGAGGCCAGGACCTGCGCTATCCAGCGGGAGCTGTGTGTAATTCTCCACCACAGGGGCAACACGGAGATCCTCCGGGGCTCTGAGCTGTAATCCCTGAGCCCCTGACTGCTACTTCTGGGCTCAGAGAGGGAGTTCTTTACCCGCTCTTCTTGAGCCAGACTTCCCTCTGCCCCATCCTGCTTCTCAGCATCTGACTTCCTTTCCAAGTGTCTGGTGCTCATCCCTTTCTCCTCCTGACCCCGGGAACTCATCCCTAAAGTCCCCTGCCCCCATCTTGAGCAGCCCCTGTCTCCCCCTGTCCCCTCCACCCCATCTCCCCCTTCTCTTGCTGGGCTCAGTCGTCCCTCATCTTCTAAATATTTCTATCCAGCAGAGCACCTGGCGCCACAGGGCCTGGGGTCTGGGAAAGAACAACCCATCCAGTAGGACAGGGCCCCTAACCGCCACGGAATATTCCTGAAGGGTGGGGGTGGGGGTCATCAAGTGGGGGAGGGGCCCACCGCGGCAGCCCCACTCCTAAGAGCTGTGGTTTCTGAGGGTGTCCCCTTCTCTTCCTAAGTCCTCTCCCCTGACCTTACCCCCAAATGCTGACAGACGGAGCAGGAGGGAGGAGATGCTTGTCCTCAGGGAAACAGCCTCCCTCCGTTGTTCTTTGGCAATGTCTTCTTCTCACGGCTTCCCCTACCCCTTCCCCTCCCTCCCACCTCCACTCACTTCTGGTGGACAGTTGCCATTCCCTTCCCTCTTCTCTGTACCTTCTTCCCTTCTTTTTCCCCTCAGCACCGGAAGGGGAAGCACATAGGATAAGGAGCGGGTGGGGGGGTGTCACCCAACCCGAAATCTTTCCTTTTTTTAAGATTTTATTTTATTTTATTTTAAGATTTTTATTTATTTATTCATGAGAGACAGAGAGAGAGAGAGGCAGAGGGAGAAGCAGGCTCCCAAGGAGCAGGGAGCCCGATGCAGGACTCGATCCCAGGACCCTGAGATCATGACCTGAGCCGAAGGCAGACGCTTAACCATCTGAGCCACCCAGGCGCCCAAGATTTTATTTTTTTGAGTAATCTCTACACCCAACGTGGGGCTTGAACCCACAGTGCCGAGATCAAGAGTCATGTGCTCTACCGACTGAGCCAGCCGGGCGCCCCACAAGCTGAAGGTTGTTTTTTTTTCTAACCTCCCTTTTAAGTTACAGGAAAGTAGATCTGAGTCACCTGGGGCAGCCTGATCATAGTGGCTCCTGGGAGAAGAGAGACCCTGGGAATTCTCCCGAGGAAAAAGCCTTTCGGATTTGGGATGTGAGTTTGAATCCCACCAGAGTTGGTTTACTCTGTGGAGGCGGTGATATGTGTGGTTAAGGACACAGGCTTTCGGGGCACCGGGGTGGCTCAGTCGGTTAAACGTCTGCCTTCAGCTCAGGTCATGATCTCAGGGTCTTGGGATCGAGCCCCGCATCGGGCTCCCTGCTCAGCGGGAAGCCTGCTTCTCCCTCTCCCACTCCCTCTGCTTGTGTTCCCTCTCTCGCTCTCTCTCTGATATAAATAAATAAAATCTTTAAAAAAGAAAAAAGACACTGACCCCATTCGTGAGGACAGAGCTTCCCAAAGGCCCCTAATCACCTATTCCCCCCCCAAAGGCCCTACTTCCTAAAAGCATCACCTTGGGGTTAGCTTGCCAACATAGGAATTTTGGAGACACAGCCTGGCTCTGTTCCCACTCGTCCCTGAGCGTCCTTCTCCTCCTCCCCAGACCGACCTCCTCTTCTCCTCTGGTCCATGTGGTGAGAGACGTGACCTTCACACCTCAAGTTGTCTGTCTTACTCTTTTGGTCACCAGAGTGGAGACCTCTCAGTCCCAAGTCCGCACATGGTCTGGCCCTGCCAGGGACAAGGGCCATCCTTAGAACCCTTGGCCATGGTCAGGGGCAACCGGGTCAGGAGGCTGAGCAGAGCTGGTGATCATCAGGATTTTATTTCCTTCCTTGGATCTGTTTTCGTTTTCCTGGAATTTCTAGGAGTTTCTCATCCTAACAAGCAGTTCTAACGGTAACACAAAACAACATGAGAGAATCTTGGAAATATAATGTTTCCTGAAAATCAGTAACTCCCAGAAGACTACGCTATAAACATGATACCATTTTTATAGAGCTCGTAAACAAGCACAGCTAAACAAACTATTGTTTAAGCACACATAATACTATGATGGCATGGTAAGTTTTAAAAATCAGCAGAGGGGCGCCCAGCTGGCTCAGTCAGAGAAGCGTGCAACTCTTGATCTTGGGGTCGTGAGTTTGAGCCCCATGTTGGGTGTGGAGGTTACTTAAATAAAAATTTAAACAACAATAAAAGTCAGTGGAATGATAAATGCAGAATATAGAATAGTGGTTATTTTATTTCCCAGGGGAGGCAGGGGAATGGGACTGGGAGGACTGCACTGTACATACATGTTATTGGTAATAGGTTATTGGTTCCTGAATTAGGATAGGTGCACAGGTATTCATTATATAATGATCACTTATAACTAACATATAATTCACAGGATCCTGTGAAGGGGCACCTGGGTGGCTCAGTCGTTAAGCGTCTGCCTTCGGCTCAGGTCGTGATCCCAGGGTCCTGGGATCGAGCCCCACATCGGGCTCCCTGCTTGGCGGAAGGCCTGCTTCTCCCTCTCCTGCTCCCCCTGCTTGTGTTCCCTCTTTCACTATCTCTGTCTGTCAAATAAATAAATAAAATCTTAAAAAAAATTCATATGATCCCGTGAATGTATCAGATATTGTTTTTCAAAAGGTAATCAAAAATAGTCTAAGAAAGGAAATGCAATCTTAGTGATTCCTAGGTCTGCAATGAAAGCTATTTATGTAGTCACAATATATAAGGTAAACACTGTTGCTTGAGTTTCAACTTTTAGAGTCAACAGATGGACAAAGCACGGAAGACTTAACTATGGCTACAAAAGTAAACATAGCTGTTATCAGCCTATATGCCGTCCAAGTAAACGTTTAGAAGAGGTAAACGGGCAGGTGGAAGGAGGAGAAGAGAGCTGAAGGAAGGGTGGGGTGGGACCTGACAACAGGGTCTCCGCAGAAGGCTGTGCAGGATGTGCACTGCACAAGAGCCCACAGCTGGGGGGTGGGGTGAGTGAGCGAGAACTGAGGTTCAGTCTGCATTCTGCTCAATAAGGGACACCCCTCTAAGTGGTCTCCATTGACCGGGAGGAAGAGGCGCTTTGTTCGATATCTCGTAAAGGTGCAACCGCCCCCCAAGACAACCACCCCAACATCTATTCAGAGGGGCTGCCTTTTAACCACAAGGTCGGAGGCACCAGGGAGCGTTACAGTCTAGGCGCAGTCCTGGCCAACAACATGATTGCCTATCAGTGGAAGTTCTCTGGTTGCAAGCACCGACCCAGACTGACGAAGTTAGGCAAAAAGGAACGTCTTGGGGCAATAGTGAGTGAACGCAGACTCAGACAGGAAGCCAAACGTCCAGTTCAGGAGCCAGGGGAGCACGGGGGAATCCTGTGCAGGAACTGGCCCCCCTGCTCACTGCTTCCCCACATTGTACCCCACCAACCTCCTCCATCCTTGTCTATTCCCAATTGGGATTCCAAATTTCAGAGTCTGCCTGGCCTCAACTGGGTCACCTATCCACCTCTGAGGTGGGAAGGTGGATGCCCTGACGGAGAGCCCACCAGAGCCACACGGACTTGGAGAGGGACAGTTCCCCAAAAGAAAGGAAGCCGAGCAGTCAAAAAAAAATGATAATGTGGGGGCACCTGGCTGTCTCAGTCAGGGGAGTTCTCGACTCTTGATCTCGGGGTTGTGAGTTTGAGCCCCACATTGGGTATAGAGGTTACTTATTTTAAGATTTTATTTATTCATGAGAGACCGGGGAGTGGGGGGAAGGCAGAGGCAGAGGGAGAAGCAAGCTCCCCATTGAGCAGGGAGCCCAACGCGAGGCTCGATCCCAGGACCCTGGGATCACTACCTGAGCCCAAGGCAGACAGTTAGCTGATTGAGCCACCCAGGTGCCCTGGGCATAGAGATTACTTAAAAAAATAAAATAAAAAATAAAAATAGGGATAACTTGCCGGCACGTGGACAGAGTGGAAGCCAGAATGGAGTGCAAGGCTGGGAGCTTTCCAAAAAGGAAAGTGCTTCCTGTCCCACCTGACGGCGTGGGCCCGTGGACATCCATTATGGGACAATAGCCTCTCAGTGACCAAGGGTAGGGCTGACCTGGAGAATGTGGACTCAGACTCAACATAGGCTTATTTGTCACTCCTCAATGGTCCACAGGGACTTGCTTTGCTGCCTGTACAACAACCAGAAACAGCCCTACCCCAGGCGGGCTCACCCGGACACACACACACCAGTGCGCATCTCCTTTGTAGTGAGCTTCGGGGCCCCTGATGTTGCCAGAATATGTCAACACCCAGAGCCCAGGAGCTGCAAGATGGCTTCCCTTTTGCGTCTGTGAAAGTCACTGTTGGTTATTCTTCAAACTCTAGTGTGTACTAAGGACCCGGGCATCCCATTACAACGCAGAGGTCACAAACAAGCTTCTAGCTGGTGCCATGCGATGGTCTGATGATCACATACTAAGGAAATCTGGGTTGCCCGGCCGCCTTCCCCAAAATGTCCCTTGACCTGCAGAGTTTGGATACATGGGGAAACAATGGTGTCCCACTTGCTTAGTTCTGCCTCTACGGGAAACTCCATTGCCTTGTATATACCAATTGAACAAATAGAAAAACATCGTGCTTAAAACAAAGCAAGAAGTGACTGCAAAATTAAGAATTCCTGCTCTTTGAAAAAAACGCATTTTACCAGAATGAAAAGGCAAGCCACTGAATGGGAGAAAATATTTTCAAATCACTTATCTGATAAAGGACATATATCCAGAATATATAAAGAACTCTCAAAACGCGGTAGTGAGAAAATAAACCACCCAGTTTTTTCAAAAGCTGAGAAGTTTTGAAGAAGATACGCAAATGGCCAATAAACATTTGAAAATATACTCAGAATCATTAGTTATTAGAGAATCAGAAATTAAAACCACAAGGAGGGGGGGACGCCTGGGTGGCTCAGTTGGTTAAGCGATTGCCTTCTGCTCAGGTCATGATCCTGGAGTCCTAGGATTGAGCCCCGCATGGGGTCCCCTGCTCAAACGGGAGTCTGCTTGGGATTTTCTTTCTCCCTTCCCCTCTGCCCCTCTCCCTGCTTGTGCGCCCTCTCGCTCTCTCTCAAATAAATAAATAAAATCTTTAAAAAAAAATTAGAAACAACCCAAATGGCCCTCCACTAAGAAATGGACAAACTCTGATGTATCCATACAATGAAATATTACTCAACAATAAAAAATAATAAGTACAGGGGCGCCTGGGTGGCTCAGTCGTTAAGCGTCTGCCTTCGGCTTAGGTCATGATTTCAGGTCCTGGGATCGAGCCCCGCATCGGGCTCCCTGCTCGGCGGGAAGCCTGCTTCTCCCTCTCCCACTCCCCCTGCTTGTGTTCCCTCTCTCACTGTGTCTCTCTCTCTGTCAAATAAATAAATAAAATCTTTTTTAAAATAATAATAATAATAAGTACATGGATGAATCCCAAATACATTAAGCTAAGCGAAAGAAGCCAGACTTGAAAGGCTACCTATTGTACGATTCCATTTATAGGACATTATAGAAAAGGCAAAACTACAAGGGACAGAAAACAGATCAGGGGTTGCCAGAGACTGGAATTGAGGAAGAGGTTCACCACAAAGGGGCACAGGGGAATTTACAGGGGTGATGGAAGTCTTTCATTTCTCAGTTGTGGTGGTAGTTACATGACTATATACATTTGTCAAAAATCTCTGAACTTGGGCGCCTGGGTGGCTCAGTTGGTTAAGCGACTGCCTTCAGCTCAGGTCATGGTCCCGGAGTCCTGGGATAGAGTCCCACATCGGGCTCCTGGCTCGGCGGGGAGCCTGCTTCTCCCTCTGACCCTCTCCCCTCTCATGCTGTTTCTCTCTCTCTCTCTCTTTCTCAAATAAATAAAATCTTTTAAAAAAAAATCTCTGAACTTTACACTGAAAAGGGCGAATTTCTCTGTATGTAATTTGTACCTTAAAAATATACCCTAATAATGTATAGACGTGTTGAATCACTGTCTTGTACACCTGAAACTGAGACTGTATGTTAACTAAAATGGAATTAAAATTTAAATAAATAAATAAGAAAAGTGCAATATATATTTTATATATTATATTTTACATATTATATATTTACATATATATACATATATAAAATATAGTTTTTAAAAGGAGCAGAAGAAAAGATTATATTTTACAAATAGAAAAAAGGTGACTTCCGTGCCCTCCGGAGGGCGAGTTGCTTAATTCCCATCAAGATTTCGGTTGGTTCGGGCGCCTGGGTGGCTCAGTCGGTTAAGCGACTGCCTTCGGCTCAGGTCATGATCCTGGAGTCCCGGGATCGAGTCCCGCATCGAGTCCCGCATCGGGCTCCCTGCTCGGCGGGGAGTCTGCTTCTCCCTCTGACCCTCCTCCCTCTCATGCTCTCTCTATCTCATTCTCTCTGTCTCAAATAAATAAAAATAAAATCTTAAAAAAAGAAAAAAGATTTCCGTTGCTCCTTCGCAGAAGGAAGAGTGGGGCAGAGAGCCACGCCCAAGAGCTCGATCGTGATGGAGGAGGAGCTGCTAGGTCCAAGGCCCAGAACCACAGTGGGAGATGGAGCGAGCGGGGCGGTCGGTGGCGACGGCCCGGGAGTCCGGGGAGCAGCCTGCGCCTCAACCTCTCAGGGGCTCCTCGCGCGGGAGGCGGGCGCCGCGAACCCGGAGCCGGAGCCCTGCCGCAGGATGCGACAGGACCCCGAGCCGGGAAGCCCTCCTAGCGCCGCAGGCTCGGGTCCGCGCGGAGAGCGGGGCGGAGCCGGGCGCGGAGGGGCGGGGCCTGGCTGGGGCGGGGCCTGGCTGGGGCGGGGCCCGGGCTGGGGGCGGGGCCAATCCCTGAGCTCGGAGCCCCGCGGGGCCCGGCCACGCCCCCCGAGGGTGCGGGCCTTCGGGGCGCAGTCGAAGGACGAGTTCTTCCCCTCTGCGCTCCCTAGGCCTGGCCAGGGGCGCTCTGAGCCCGCTGGGTGGGGAGTCCCAATCCAAACTGGGCGTGCTGGGAGGCGGGGTCAGGGGTTCGATCGTCCACTCCCCGAACACGGAGGCCACAAACATGAGGGGCAGGGCTGTAGGTGGAGAAAGGGCTTACTGACTCTCGGAGAGAGACTCCCAGCAGGGGCCCATCTTCCCCACTCTGTCCTCTCCTGCACCTTTCCTACACCTGTGACAATATTTGTTTCTTCCATCCCCCCCGGCATGACAGAATGTGAAGGAATGGGGTAATGGGACATTTGTACCTCACCGCCGTGGTACCCCCTCTACCACCTCCTCTGTCTTCCTTCCCCGGCCCCATGCCTTCCCCCATCCACTCTCTCCACGTGCACGTGCACAGTGGTCGTCATTCCTGCCTTCACCCCTTCCCCCTATGGCAATGCTGCGTGCCCCGCCGTCCCCTCCCCCAGCCTGCAGCAGACCCCTCCAGGACTGCCCAGACACACCCAGGTCACCCCCGAATGGAAAGAAGCCTCTAAGGTGACAGAAACATAACAGCCCCCTTCCCTCCCTGCCTTTTCTGTCCCTTTGCGGACATGTGGCTGCATTTTATGTGTCTTTATGTCCCCAGAACGACTCTTGTCTGCTCTCCATCTCCCCATTATCCCGGCATCAGGACTTGTGAACTGAAGAATGGAGGCATCCTTAGGGGCAGGAACGGGGGAGGGAGGGAGGAGCAGGGAGGGAATGTGTAGAGGGCACCTGTGTAGCTTTGGGTCGTCCTTTGCACCTGTCTGTCTCTCTCAGGATCTCAGAGGAAGAGGGGAGCATAGTGGGGGCCGGGAGGGGCTCCCCCCCACCAGGAAAATTGAAGACATCTCCAGCTCCCTCCCATGATCACTATCTCCTCTTCCTGGACTTCAGTCCCCCTGTTGCCACCCCTACAAGGCTTTGCCCAGATCTTCCCAGGGTTGCATCCTTCTCATCATTCCCAGAATGAAGGCTCCTCGAGGGCAAGACCCTTGTCTTTTTCATCTCGGCATCCCCATGTCCTAGAACAGTGCCCAGCGCCTAGATGGCACTCGATAAACAGGTGTAGAATTGAATTGCATTGAACAGAGATGATTGGCTGGTCAGTAAAGGACATTTACTGTTGCCTGACTGTCCTTTCGGTCCTTCTCGCTCGGAGCTTCGTCCCCTGCTGGAGCCCCAGCCATACCTGGCCCTGGCCCTGTCCTCCTCCCCCGCCCACAGGAACACGCTGCTCCAGCCTCTGCAGACGAACCACCACCTAGACCCCTGGATCCCTCGGGAACTAGGAATGGGCCAACACACTCGGGCCATGCTCCCGGTCTCCAAGCCCCAGTCCCAGCCCAACTGACCCTCGCTCTCAAAGAACCGCTTTCCAAGCAGCCCCACCACCTTACAAAGCCACATTTGGAAATTACTCTTCCTTTCAGCACGCACTCCCCTCAGTACAGGTCCACCAACATTTATTGAGGGTTTCTCATACGCCAGGCACTGTGTGAAGTCCTGGGTGGCCAAAGGCCAGTCCCTTTCTCCCTCCCGGCCTCCCAGAGTCCTTGCACCTCCCGTGGCTGGTGTGCAGTTTCTTTCCTGGGCCAGCTGCCACACGTGAGCTGAAGAGACAGTGTGACGGGCCCAGCTCAGGGAAGGCCTGGTGTCAGGCCTAGGCCCTCGGTCACCAGCAACTGTCTGCTCTGCTCCGGCTCCATCCCTCACCTCCTTCTGGTATCCCACCGGGCACTTTCTTCTCTGGAAGGGCACACACAGGGCCGCCGCACTGGCTCTTTGTTCCCTCTCCACTGGCTGGCCCAGTGTTGCCGCGGGAGGTCCAGGATGAAGCCCGGAAAGCCGGAGAGGCTCCCCGGCCGGCCTGCTATCCACAGCTCCTGTTTCTTCCCCCAAACCTGGGGCGCAGAGCCAGTGTGAAGCCCGAAGCTGAGGCCGGATGAATGACCGGTTACAGTTCAGGTTGGAGGCCAAGGTTGGGGCAAGGAAGCTTCAGGGGGCTTCAGGCCATGGCCACTGGCCATCTTTAGTCCCTCGGGCTCCTCTACCAGGCTGTCTGGCTGATCCCCAGCATCACCCTCCGGCTGCCATGGACCCCTGGCCCAGAACTCAGGCTTCTCATCCCCCACTCTGGCCTCTGGCTGCCAAGCCACACCCAACACATCATGTCCGCTGGAGCTCAGACCTCCTGTCTTCTTGGAGAGAATAATAGGAAAAGCAGGGGGTGAGGGAAGAAATGGAGTGCTCAGTCACCCGGGAGGGGGCAGGACCACACACACAGCACGTTCAGCAGGACCCCCTTCCCTGATACATGCAGAGACCTAGGGACACACGCACCGATTCTCTGAGACACACACTCTGGATTCTTCTAGAAGAGAGGAAGGGGCTTGAGAGGGCAGAGAAGGCACCCCAGGAACGGAATCTAGCGCTTCCCACACTCAAAAGGCAGGAGGGTCATTGCTATAGAACCAAGGGGGGCCCCACGGGTCTCTGGGGCCCAGACCACCATCTTCTGTGGCTGGATGTCCCTGCTCACTGCGGTTGGCTCTTTTATCCTGGGACTTTATCTCCAGTGCAGCCCTTTTTAGAACTTTATTGACCTAGCTTCTTAGTCTTCCTTGGCTGTGAACGGAGCAGGGATACTCATTGGCCAGCGGCTCAGCCAGCTCAGCACCCATTGGCTGCCCTGCACCAGGCCTCTGTCTCTGGCCACCCACTCAAGCCATCCTCATTCTCCTTCGCGGGGGAGGGCTGGGGGGGGGGGGGGGGGGCTCCGACGGCCTTGTTCTCATTGGCTGCCTTCTCCTGAAGCTCGGTCCCTATTGGTTGCCGGTAGAGGTAGCGGTCCCACTGACAGCGAATCCAATGGATGGATGAGCTTTGTCCTCTCCGCGCTGAGCTGCCCGATGTCCCAGCCTGCGCTAGGGTGGGGGGGCACTGGGGGAGCCTGAAGAGGGCCCAACAGCCTCGAGGAGCCTCTGGTGCTGGCGAAGGTGCCTCCTCCTTTCGTGTTCCCCTGTGACTTCACACACCAGCTGGACCGGGAAGGCCCCAGGAAACCCCTTCAGCCAGCCTGGGAAAGAGAGACAGGAGCCCAAGTGGAACCAAGGCAGGGGAGAGGTCAGGAAGAAAAGGAGGTCCCACAGGTCTAATGCCCGAGGGTCCCAGTGAGTGTGGGGATTAGTGGAGAAGCCTGGAGCGTCAGGAGAAACGACATTAGAGGCGGAGGCCACAGCAGCAACAGAGGATGGGCGTCCCTCCTCTCCAGCCCTGCAATGGCCACTCATCTCACTCAGAGGGAGAGCCGGAGTTCTTACGGGAACCTAGGAGGACCCCCATGGTCTGGTCCCCGTTACCTCTGTGACCTCATCTGCCCCTCTCCCCTTCTTTCACGCCCTCTACTGCACTGGCTTCCTTACCATTCTTCAAACACACTGGCCACAGGGCCTTTGCACTGACTCCTGTCTGGGCTCTCCGACACTCTTCCCCCAGACACCACGTGCCTAAGTTCTTCACCTCTATCACGTCACTGCTCACACGGTGGCTCCTCATTGAGGGGCACCTCGACCTCCCGATTTTTTTTTAAAAAAGATTTTATTTATTTATTTATTATTTGAGAGAGAGAGGGTGAGAGACAGAGAGCACGAGACGGGAGAGGATCAGAGGGAGAAGCAGACCCCCCGTTGAGCAGGGAGCCTGATGCGGGACTCGATCCAGGGACTCCAGGATCATGACCTGAGCCGAAGGCAGTCGCTTAACCAACTGAGCCACCCAGGCGCCCTCGACCTCCCGATTTTAAGTTGTAATCCTACCTAACCCTGGGACTCCTGACCTCCTTGATTCTGTTCCACTTCTGTTTGCCCACAGCACTTACAACCCGCAGACACGTTGTAGCATTTATTATTTTTTTTAAAGTAATCTCTGCACCCAAAGTGGGACTCGAACTCATGACCCTGAGATCAAGAGTCGGCTGCTCCAGTCAGGCGCCCCCCTATCATTTACTTATTTATATCTTGTTAATTCTTTATTATTTCTCCTCCACTGGATCGTGCGTTCCAGCAGGGCAGGAATCTCTGTGTGTTTTGTTCACAAGGCCTAGGATGGCAAGCAGCCTCTCGGAGGTGCTTAATAAAAATTCACTGAATGAATAACTACAAGAATCTCTCACCTTCGGGGCTTTTGTGTGGGTGCTTGGGGGGAGCCCTGGACTCCAGACTTCGTCCCTCCGTCCTGGCCAGTGCAGAAGGCTCTGAACACAGTTCCTGGGAACAGTCTGGTTGGGGGTGAGTGACATGCGGTGGGATCAAGACTCTTTGTAGCTTCTCCCCCATCTGCCCCTGAAGCCTCGCATTTCCTTCCCTCCTCCCCTCTGGGGGACACTCACCACAGTCCTCATAGACGGTATCCGGGGAGCAGGGAAGGGGGCCGGGGGTCGGGAAGGCTCCCAGCCAGCGTTGCATGTCTGATCTGGTGGGGACAGAGGGAGGGGTCATGTTTGAACCAGGAGGGCCTTCTGAGGGACAGACAAGGGCTACCGAGGAGGAAGATTGAGGAGGAGGAGGGTGCTGGGCTCTAAGAAGCCGAGTGAGGGTCCCAGGGGTGTTTTCTGAAGGAGACACAACTCACAGGGATGAAGCTTGCAGGAGTCGGTGGGTGGGGCGGCCCTGGTGGTTGCTGAGAAGGGAGAGGCGGAAAGTGGGGGGTCCGGATGGGTCTGGAACCTGCTGGGCCTGGACCAGGGAGCGATGGGCATAGTCCAGAACTTGTAGCCGCTGCCCGCTGCCCAGGGAAGAGGCAGTTCAGAGGGAGGACAGGGATCCAGCTGGACCCCTCCTCCCTACCCCAGCCTGGGCGCCCTCCCTCCCTGGGACCCACCTCTTGGGCTGAGTGATGAGCAACAGGTCACTGAAGAGCAGCAAACAGAGGGGGGTGAAGCGGGGGCGCGAGGTGAAGAGCACACCCCCCCTCCGGCACCCTAACTCGGTCAGCTCCCCCTGCAACTCCAGGCGCCGGGACCAGGACACCAGGGGCAGGGCCTGTGAGGGAGCAGGGGGAGGTTCCGGCTTGTTGCAGCTTGGAGGGGGCAGGGGCGGGGGAAGGGAAGGTGGGGGCCAGGACAGGGGGCCAACCTTGACTTTGTGAAAGCGCAGCCTCTGGGTGAGCCGGATCAGCTCCTCGGTCTGCTTCATGCGCCCCACCTCAGCGCTGCAACGCTCAATGATCTGGGGTCAGGGGAGCCGTGTCACCCACCCCTACTCCCTTGCACCCCTACCGCCCAGGCCCTTTCCCTCCCCCCCACCCCAGCACCACAGCATCCCTCCTGCCCACCTTGCTGACAGCACCCAGGGCTTTCTGCGCATTCTCCTGGCGGCTGGACCCCTCCTCCGTCTGGCGCAGAATATTCTGGGGACAAGGAGGGGCCTCAGTTAAGAGGATCCCACCTGGCTTGACAACATGCTTAGTCTGGGTTCACAGGGCTGGGGGACCAACTTCAACGAGGCAGAGAGACCTCACCACTCACTGTCTCCACAACCCTGAGCACCTCAAGTTACCTCCCTGAGCCTCAGTTTTCCCCATCTGTCAAATGGAGATAATACCCACCTAGCATACCAACAGCACTGTCGTGAGGATTCAATGGGGTAAGTAGACATAAAGTGCTCCGCATAGTCCTTGGTACGTGGTAAATGCAAATAAGAGGGTTGCTATTGTTTTAACCATTATCATCCACAACTCTTAGCGCGAACAATATAGCAGAGCGGTTAAGAGTGCCCGGATTCACATTTTGCCTCTCTCAATTATTATCCGCATGACTTGGGGCAAGTTACATATCCTCTCCGTGCCTCGGTTTCCCCATCTATAAAGTGGGGCCAATAATAGTTCCTACCCACAGTTGTTGGCAAGGTTCGACAGGTACAAAGCACTTAGGACCATGCCGAGGACGGGGCACTCAGTAGCCCTTTAGCTGCTATGATTAGTGTTATGATTATTAGGTTGTCTACACTGGGGATGCATGAAGCTGAATAGGATATGAAAATGCTGATAATCTAGGGGCGCCTGGGTGGCTCAGTCATTAAGCGTCTGCCTTCAGCTCAGGTCATGATCCCAGGGTCCTGGGATCGAGCCCCTCATCGGGCTCCCTGCTCCGTGGGAAGCCTGCTTCTCCCTCTCCCACTCCCCCTGCTCTCACTATCTCTCTCTCTGTCAAATAAAATATTAAAAAAAAAAAAAAGAAAAGAAAATGCTGATAATCTAGATGGGCACTCCTCACACTGAGTCACCCGCATCGGGTCACCTGGTTTAGGGAGAAGTTTCTACTTTGCCACAGAAGAGTCTTTCTCAGCCTGATCCCACCCCCATTCCCCACTCTGCCTATCAGTCCGCCAAGGAGCCTTTTTAGACACATTTTCCCTAAGTGTCCTACCCACCATGACATTTTAATAGCACAGATATGGGCGCCTGGGTGGCTCAGTCGTTAAGCGTCTGCCTTCGGCTCAGGTCATGATCCCAGGGTCCTGGGATCGAGTCCTACATCGGGCTCCCTGCTCGGCGGGAAGCCTGCTTCTCCCTCTCCCACTCCCCCTGCTTGTGTTCCTGCTCTCGCTATCTCTCTCTCTGTCAAATAAATAAATAAAATCTTTAAAAAAAAAAAATAGCACAGATATGCTGCGTGTCTATCTGTGAGCCCTCTGGAGTACTCCCAAAGAACTAATTTTTGCCTCTTTGTGAGTGACATCACCCCCACCGGGAAGGCACTCAGTGGGGGAGCCCAAAGACCACTCCCCACATTCCCCCTGAGATTGAAGGAGAGGAGGGGACCTGCCCAAGGTCACTCAGCCAGGTCGTGGCAGAGCTAAGTCTAGAACTCGTGTCTCTAGCCAGGGGGCGCTTTCGACTGCTCCCTGAGACGTCTGCTTAGCTCCAGGTAGGCTTGGAGTGAGAAGCAGGGGCAGGAGGCCCCCGGGAGGAGGCCGGGCGTTCCCCAACAGGACGGGGCGGGGGCAGAGGGGCAGAGGACACCCCCCGCCCCCCGCCCAGCACAGGCACCTGCAGCAGCATGCGGAGCCGGGTGATGCGCTGAAAAGGCAACAGCAAGAAGGACGGCAGGGGCAGCCGCTCGCACTTTGGGAGGCTCTGGAGGCGCCGCAGCTCCGCCGAGAAGCGCACGTTCGTGTCCCTGCGGAAGCCGTCCACCTCGAGGCCCTGGACCCCAACCCTGCTCCCCAGCTTCCTCCCCGACGCGCGGCCCCGCCTCCCGCACACTCACATAAGGCGGCTGTAAGTCTCCTCCTGGTATTGCTGGTTCCGCACATAATCCACGTACACCGAGAAGGGCCCCACGGCGTGGTCGTGCACCACGTCACACAGGTCGCTGATGTGGGGGGAAGAGCGCACGCGGGACAGGAGCGCCCCTAGAAACCTGAAGAGGGGGGCGGAGAGCCAGGTCTCCCAGGTGTTCCCGCGAAGAGCTGGGTGCTAACTGGGCGCGAGGAAGGGAAGACCTGGGACAAGCAGGAAGCTAAGGGTGTGCTGCGAGGACAGGGCCCCACTGACCGCTCGCTGACTCCCTGAACTCGCTGCACATTAGAAAAGAGGGTGTGGTGGTCCCGGGGGGTCAGCGTGTCCCGGAGAGCCTGGCTCAGCACAAAGGTGTCGGTCAGCAGCCGCAGGGAGCGCAGGTAGGAGGCCTCGGATGTCACCACCTCGAACAGGCTCTGAGGAGGAAGAGCTGGGCCGTAGTGGAAAGCCCAGCTCCCCGACCGGCGCAGAACCCAGGTCCCACCCCCCTCGCCTGCGCCAGCCCTGCCCGACCCCGCCCCCCCCTGCACGCCCACCTCCTGCATGCGCCTCTCCTGGGGGCTTAGCGTGTCCAGGAGGCCACTGGCTCGCACGGCCGGAAGCTCCTGCCACAGTGTGTTGCGAGGCCCAGGGGGCCGTGTGAAGGTGGGAGCTTCACCGGGATTTGTGGGGGAGGGACACCCATCCTCGCTGACACCCCAGAGCTCCTCGGACAGCACGGCTGCTCGATAGTTCTGGTACAGGGGCTCTGGGGGGCAGACGGAGCACATCAGGGAAGGCCAGCGCCCCAGGACCGTTCCCCTGGGGCTTGCTGGTCACAGCAGGGACCCCCCACGTCCAGAGGCCCTCACCATCCTGCAGGGGCAGCTCCCAGTTCTGCTCCTTCAGCTCCTCCAGCCCCTCCTTGTCCCTGTGGAAAGGGATGGAGTGCCCCAGAGCCACCACTGTGATGCACCTGGGCGGGGGGGGGGGGGGGTTTGCTATTCACACGCTAGTATAAAGGAGTGCACAACCCGGAGGCAGGCTGTATGCGGGGACCCTGACCAAAGCACACAGACAAAATGACTCAGGCGCCTGCTCCTGGGTGGGCCCCGTCCACTGCTGTGATCTCAAGCCTCACGGACGGACGAGCCATTGTCTGCGATGCCCTGTTTGTGCCTCGGGGATACTCGGCGCGATCAAGCCCAAGCTCGCTCCTCCCTCTCTGTCCCACTCAACCACGCTACACACCCAGGAAAATTCACACCAGCAATAAGCGAATGGGCCCGCCCTCGCTCCGCTAGGGGTGCTGAATCTATAATGATTGACAAGCCCAGATGACACAGAAGAGGTGTTCCCTGTGCCAAATGGATTTGTGGACAGCGGCTACAGAGGGAGGCTCGAGCTGCGGGAAGTCAAAGGGAGCACCTGCCGTTCGCCGGGCTCTTTACCAAGATCACACTCAACAGCTCGGTGAGGGAGTTGGCGTGCTTACCCCCACCCACAGATGAGGACACTGAGACCCGGAAAGCCGAAGTGACTTGTCTAAGGTCACACAGCTGGCAAGGGACAGAGCTGCCTGTCTCTGGAGCCCTAGACGTTCTTCACCCTACATTCGGGAAGGCGGGGTTGAGCTGGGCTGATGCTTCGTCTGCTGTGGGGTAGGAGTAAGGGTCTGGGGCTTTGGTACCTGCCCTCCATTGTTGCCGGAGGAGTGTTCTGAGGAGCTTCATCAGGATTGTCCCCTGGAGAGAGATTGCCCAGAATGAAGAGAACAGACCCCCAGGATCCCCAGCCCAGGACTCCTGACTCCAGCCCCAGTAGAGACGCCTACTGATGGAGGAACCCAAAGCCCCCAGGGCCTGTTGGGGGTGGTAGTCTGTTGGCTTTTAGTCCTCTCTACCTCCACCCCTCCCCTTCCCAGCCCAGAAGCCCGATCCCCCAAGCCTGGTACCTGCTTGGATTCCATCTTCGGAGGGAGGATCAAGATCTGGCTGTGGGGGTTCCCCAGAGATGATGGGGTCCTGCCTGACCCAAGTTGGTTTGGGGGCTTTCAGGGGTGGCAGGAGTTTGCGCTCGGCTGTGGAGCGGTAGGACGTAAGGACCACTGGGGGGAGACTGATGCTTGGAGGGCTGGGGCGGGAGCGGGAGGCCCTCAGTGGGGAGGCGTGGCAGAAAACCCTGGGGCCATCCTCATAGCCCCCCACAGGCACCCAGCGGAGCTCGAGGCCAGGCCGGCCTATGTGGCAGACACAGGGGCAGCAAGGAGGGCAGGCGAGGGCAGCATCTGTGGGAGACACGGGTGTCCTAAGGAGGAGGCCCCTGGGGCCTGGCCCCACCCTGCCCAGGCCCCCTCCCTCCCCTGAACCCTTCCAGCAGGGGGACATGGCAGTCCAGCCCCAAGCATCTATCTCCTCCGCCTGCCTGTCTTCAGACCCCAACAAATAGGGAAACCAGATTTTCCAAACATGAAGTCCATTTTTAAGAACGTAGCCTCTGAAAACACCCAGTCTTAAAGCACTGAGAACCAAGAAGATGAGCGAGATGGAGCCCACCCCCGGGGCTTCACGACGCACTTACCCGGAGTGCCGTTCTCCTGGGACCCACTCCCAGCAAGGTTGCCCTGTGGAGCCTCTCTCTCCCCGTTCACATCCACTGCCCCTTGGGGACTCGGCTCCAGGGCCTCCGCAGCCTGGACCCTGCTTTCAGTCCCCCATTCAAACCTGCCAGCCAGTCTCCTCACAGTGCCTGGGGCCGAGGCAGAACCACCCTGGTCAGGGACCCCAGGCGTGGGGAGCAGGGGCAGAGTGTGTGACCCGGAAGGTTTGGGTGGGGGGACTGGAGACCGGGCAGCAGGTTCTGGGGAGACGGAGCGCCTGGACGCGGGACTGGGGGTGCTGGAAGGCGAGTCTGGGGAAGTCTGGGAGTCCAGGCTGGCTTTAGAAGCTGATGGAGGCAGGAGGGCAGGGGGCTTGAGGGAGGAGGCAGGGGGGTCCCAGTGGATGGGGGCGCACATTGGGGTTGGTGCATCATTGGAGGTGAGGGCAGGTTCTTGTGGAGAAGAGCCGTTGTGGTGGGGCCCTGGGGACTGGGCAGCCCGGGGGCGAGAAGGGGGGCGGGGGCGGATGATCCGAGGGGGTTTCTGGGTAGGAGGTGTTGCTGCAGGAAGAGACTGGGCTGACATCTCCCTCTGGGCTCTTCAAAGGAGTGGGGCACTCTGCTGGAGTCATCCCCTGAGGAAGAGGGAGGGAGAAAGAGACCCTTAGTGCCCCCCAGCCCCGTGGGTAGACTGAGGCCTCTGAGCAGAAACTGTCGGCCAGCAAAAGGGGCAGGATGGCAGGGCCAGGAGGGAAGCCTGCTGCCCTCCCTCGGCTTCTTTCTCATCTCCACTGTCTCCCGTCCTCACCGCTCACCCCTCCTCGCCTCCCGGCCTGCATTTCTGTCTTTCGGCTTCTGCTGCCAGAGTCAGGCCAGAGCAGACCGTGAGCGGGGCTGGGGGGCGCCCAGCTGGAGACCCAGGTTGGGGGGGGCGGGGGAAGGGGAACTGGAAATGTAAGGGACACCGGGCTTGCCCTGGGCCAGATGCGTCTAGCTGCTGAGCTCTGTGTGCGCGCGCGTGCGTTTGCCTTTTGCAGGGCTGCAGGGAGAGGCGCTGAGAGCGCAGCGCTCTGAGCAGACAGGCGCGGGCGAGCGGAGGCTGCTGGGCGGGTGCGGCGGGCGCGGTGGGGGGCGCGGGGGCGCCGTCTGCGGGGGGGGGGGGGCGCCTGGGCCGCCGTGTGCGCAGGCGCGCCGCGCGAGCCTGGAGCCGCGAGGGATGCATCACTATTTCCCTGCTCCAGCCGGCCCTCCGCCCCCCATTTCCCAGTTCCTCTCTCCGGACTCTCCCTTTCCGGATTATTTTTAGTCTCCTTTTCCTGCCCTGAAGATTCCTGGAGCCTTTGACCCCAAGAGACCAGGAGGCCCCGGGCATGGTCGGTCCTGTCCCGTCTCCATCCCTGCCTGCCACCCACCCCCCCACCTCCAGTCTGGTCCGAGAGGCCCCAGGGGCGGCCTGGGTCCCGCCAGGAGGCCTGGTGGGTGGTCGGGAGACCAGCCTGAAGGTGAGGACCAGTGGGGCCGGGACACCCGCATCTGGGCTTCACCTCCTCCTGCGGGCAGGCGGCGGCGATCCTGAGCAGGCTGCGGGGCCAGGGCGGTGCCCCCAAACTCCGTACAGGAGTCGGCAGGAGACTCAGAGCCCTGCAGGCCCCAGACTGGGTTCTGGAGAAATGATGCCGGGTGGGGGCTGGGGGCGGTAGACTGCGAGTCTTAGAGCTCAATGGCCTCTGTGTTCTGGCAGGAAGTTCCTTAGGTGGCCTGGCCTGTGGCCTCACTCGCCCCCCCCCCCCCCCGCCGGCTCCTCCCCAGCCTTGCCCCCCCCAGGGATCCCTCCCTCCCACCCCCAGGTACTTGCGTTTACTTCCTTTCCCGCCACCCACTCGGGCCTCTCGCAGGGACCCAGGTGCTCGGCCCCACGCACTCACCCTTCAGTCCTCTCCCCTCTGTCACCTCCCAGAGCTGAGTGAGTAGGGGCAGGAAACGGGAATCGGGATCCTCCTCCCAACCGGACACCCCCCCCCCCAAACCACACCGCACTCCACATGCGCACACTAGGGCTCTGGAAGATGTGAGGGACCCAGGATCCCAAGGGAAAGGCCGAACCTCAGGCCCCGAGCATGGACTGCGCTGTATGCACACGTTCTGTTCACATTGCTGTGTAGACTGGGGTCTCGGGCGAGCTGCAGTGACCACGGGGCAGCAGGAGCACAGGGCTGGGGTGGCAGAAGGACCCCGGCGTCTAGACACCTCTCTGTCAGCTGCGGGATGGTGTGTGTGTCCCCCCACGGCGTGTCTGACCCGCTGTCCCGCACCTCACACCATAGCCTGTCCCTTTAGCTGCTAACCTGTCCCCCTGGGTGCGAGCCAGTCCATTATTTCACACCAAGGCACCCTCCTCCGGGATTCTGCCCCCCCTAACTCTGCGATAGTGCCCCCTGAACTTACCTTTATCTTTCTGGAAACAGTTTCTACTTTCAGCGGGTCCTGCCCACCCCTTGGAGCGAGGAGTGCGGGGCCAGGTCTCCGAATGTCTGTTCCTGTGTTTCTGGGGCGGGAACCGAGGGCCCAGATTGAGATCTCCACAGAGGAAGCCAGTTCCTCAGCCCCACCCAGCCATTGTGTCAGGCGTGTGTGCATGTGTGTTTGTGGGGGGGAGGGAAGCAGGGGGAGAGGGCCTGGGACCGGGACGGAGATCTGAGACCCAGCTCCTCCAGGTGGGCACGTGACATTTGTTGGGACCCCGGCCTGCTCCCGGTTCTCAGTCCCCCTCTCTCTGGGTCCCAGCCCCTGACTCTCCCTCTCCCATTGGGAGGCTTTGATGTCCATTCAAGATGGATAGTCAGCACCCCTGGGGCTGGGTGGGCAGGGGGCCCTCTCACCCCTAATTTGCTCTGTGCTTGAGGAGCTGAGTCCCCAGCGCTGGGGCTGTGCCATAAAAGCAACTAAGGGGGTGAAACGAGCCACACCCCAGCCTGGATGCAGGTTAGTGGGAGGAAGATACAGGGCAGTTTTGAAATCCAGGAGCCTCTGCCCACGCCCAGGTGCCACTCTTTCTAGATCTTCAGGTGCGCGCGCACTCACACACACACACCCGAACAAGACACTGGAAAGAAAAGTCAGAAAACTGGGATAGAAATGTTTGAACCCCTTTCTCCTCCAAGCGAAAGGCAAAATTTTCCCAATGACCAACCTTGCACTTCCAGGTCTACCCTCTGCCCCACTCTCTGCTCACAAGGGCCTTTGCCCTGGCTGCCCGCGCCGCCTGGAAGTCCACCTCCCGGACGTCCCCATCAGGGAGTCCTTCGCCTCTCCAAGCCCCTGCTCAGAGACCACCTTCTCGTGAGACCTGTCCCACCACTGGAAAATTGCCGGCCACAGCCCCACACCTCATTCCAGCCCCGTCTTCTTTCCCATGGCAATCATTCATCATAACATACCGAAATGTTAGGGCGCCTGGGTGGCTCAGTCGGTTAAGTGTCTGACTCTTGGTTTCAACTCGAGTGGTGATCATGATCTCAGGGTCGTGATCTCAGGTTCATGGGATTGAGGCCCCATATAGGGGCTCTGCGCTCAGTGGGGAATCTGCTTCTCTCCCTCTCCCTCTGCCCTTACCGCCCCCCCCCCCCGCCGCCCGCTCTCTCTCTCACTCTCTTTCTCAAATGAGTAAAGAAATCTTTTTAAAAAATACCAAAATGCTTACTATTAAACTGATAAATTATGTTTATAGTTCATTAAGTTTTCACGGAAGCTTCTGGGATGCCTGGGTGGCTCAGTCGGTTAAGCGTCTGCCTTGGGCTCAGGTCATGATTCCAGGGTCTTGGGATCGAGTCCTGCATCAGGCTCCTTGCTTGTGCACTTTCTCCCTCTGACAAAAAAAAAAAAAAGGGTAAGCATCCTGGTGGCAGGATCTTTATGTTTTGTTCACTGATGTATCCTAAAGTTCTGGAACAGGGTCAGGCATATAATAGGTGCTTAATATTTTAGAAACTGAACCAAATTGAACTGAATTCCCCCCATAGCCCACTAATTCCCTGACTCTCCTTCCCTACAGACCATTTCCACAACTCTCTTGATCCCACTGGTTTCCCATCACACACACACACACACACACACACACATACACACCAGGACCAGAAACCCACCCTCCCAGCCCTCACCTCTAGATGCTTTTGGGCTTTCAGAGAGAGGAAATCTCTCCAAGAGTACCTCACAGACCCACTCAAGAAAGCTAGATACACATATGTAGCCGAACGAATCCTGTTTTGTTTTGAAATGGGAATATCTTATTCATTTTGATACTTATAAAAATAACATTAGGGGCGCCTGGGTGGCTCAGTCAGTTGAGCTTCTGCCTTTGGCCCACGTCATGATTCCGGGGTCCTGGGATCAAGCCCCGTGTCAGGCTCCCTGTTCAGTGGAGAGCCTGCTTCTCCCTCTCCCTCCGACCCTTACCCCTGCTCGTGCTCTCTTTGTCTCTCAAAAAAATAATCTTTTTTATTTTTTTAAAGATTTTATTTATTTATTTGACAGAGAGAGACACAATGAGAGAGGGAACACAAGCAGGGGGAGAGGGAGAGGCAGAAGCAGGCTTCCCGCGGAGCAGGGAGCCTGACATGGGGCTCGATCCCAGGATCCTGGGATCATGGGATCATGACCCGAGCCAAAGGCAGACGCTTAACAACCGAGCCACCCAGGAGCCCCACAAATAATCTTTAAAAAAAAATAACAATAAAAAAGATAACCCAAGAAGCACTTGGCTGGCTCAATCAGTAGAGCCTGTGACTCTTGAACTTGGGGTGGTGAGTTCAAGTCCCACATTGGGTGTAGAGATTACTTTAAAAACTTAAAAAAAAAAAAAAAGATATCTCCAAAGTGCTGGTTATTAGCTGCAAACATGAGTGGCATTTGGCCCTGCATGAACCTCCGCAGGCAGCAGAGGACCGGGGTGAACTGGACCACCCTGGGCTCCCTGTCTTTCCCTTTTCCTCTCTCTGTCCCGACAGACCCACCTGGAGGCTTCTCATCTACCTGACTGTTGCTGAGACGTGCCCCCACTCCCAAAGGCAGGACAGCATGTTTTGGGGGAATGGAAGCTCCCTGGAACTACACTCCGAATGTTCTAACGTTCCCGACAAAGGGGTTCTACTGGGCCCACTGCTCAAAGCAACCGCAAAGACCAAAATCTCGACTTCCCAGAGCTATAACAATCACCATCTGTTTATTTATATGTATGCCCCATCTCATTCCAAAAGGAAACTGAGCTCTGAAAATCAGATCACGCGATATACACCAGATTATTTTCACACCACGTATTGTATTGTACAAATACTTTTGCAAAGGTAGCAGGGTTTTGAGTGTAGTCAGTCTCCCACCACCCTCGTGAGGCAAAGGCTTTCTATGTTTCCATATTCCAAAGGTATTGGCAGAGTTTCAAGTCTGTATTCTGCCACCTTCTCCTCGCGTTGCCTTACGACCATTGGTCATGTTCCTTCATGGTCTTTGTCACTACACCTTTCCCTGGACTATAATATCACATCACCTAGGTTTTACCATCTTGGTGAGAGCAGTAACAGTCTTCTAGAAAAGGCTTCCCCCCCGCCCCCCAGCCCTCCCCACTGTATCTAGTTCCAGTGGGACAACCAACCACTGCAACCTCCTCGCGGCCATGGTTTGGTCCAATCGCGGGACCCCATTCCTCTGGCCACAGCGACAGGCCCAGGAATACACAAGTCACCCCAGCCAAGACAGCCTCCTTCCCTGGGCCCCTGGGAAAGAGCCGCTTTCTCTTTCCTCCAAGGTCACAAAGCAGGAACAATGTAAGTCCAGAGCAATCAGACTTGGCCCCCTTCCACCCCCTGCAATGGAGGAAACTAGTCAATAGTGGGAGAAAATGAGCCCCATACTCAAGGGAAGCAGAGCCAAGGGACGGAGGGGGCCTGACAACTCATGGGAGTCCTTTGGACGGCCCCTTTCCTGAGCCACTGAATTCCCTTTTGTGCTTAGGCTAGTTTGGAGCTGGGTTTCTGTCAGTTATTGCTGAAAGAATGTTGATGATTACAACCCGTTCCTTCATGCAAGAATTATGGGTAGCTTTCAGGTTTTGCCATTACGATGAATGCTCCAATGAACATCTTTTTTTTTTTTGGTCCAAAACAAAACAAAACGCTTTCGGTTTGAAATATGATTAACAAAGTAATCAAGGAGATGGGATCGGTTTTGATACTGCTTGAAAAATTTTTTCCGGAAGAATGCGAGAGCCCTCGGGTCTTATCTCCCAGCTCTTTACCTCCACATCAGGCAGCCGTGACTATTCCTTGAAAATCAGGTAGGGGCTTGGCCAGGCCAAGAGACAAGACATGGGTGCCTATCTGGGAAGACCACAGAAGCACAGCTATAGTGAAGAAGAAAGTGGGCCCATCTGGAGAACAGTGAAGGGAAATCTTAGGGGTGCCTGGGTGGCTCAGTTGGTTAAGCATCCAACTCTTGATTTTGGCTCAGGTCATGACCTCAGGGTCCTGGGATCGAGCCCCGCGTTTGACTCCCCATTGAGTGTGGATGCTGCTTAAGATTCTGTCTTTCCCTCTCCCTTCCCCTTGCTTGTGTTCGCTCTCTCTCTCAAATAAATAATTTTTTTTTAAAGGGAATCTTAGCTTTTTGAAATGGAAAGAGGGATATGAGGCTAGAGGAATGAGATGCCACGTGGTGGGCAACCAGATAGGGCAGAACAGGCACTGAAGTTTTCTGAGCCGGGATGGGGAAGTGGATAGCAATAGTTTTAACTCACTCACCCCTCTTCTGGTACCTGGTTTTCCCCCCCTCCCATCACTCTAGTCCAGATGGCCCATTCTGGGGGTGGTGCACGGCCAGAAGCAGCCGGTCAACACACTCTGTCTCCCCTAGCCGCCGAGGTTGGTTTGGGGGTGAGCGTGTGACACAAGCAGGGCCAAAGCCTAATCCAAGCAGGACTTGGGGCTCAACTCGTTGAAGAAGGGACTTGACTCTTGCTGGCAGATTATTTCCAAAGATGACTGCCACAATGCCTCCCATCCCAAATGCCACTCCTCCTGCATTGGGCT
Organism: Mirounga angustirostris; assembly: GCF_029215605.1. Classification (NCBI taxonomy): domain Eukaryota; kingdom Metazoa; phylum Chordata; class Mammalia; order Carnivora; family Phocidae; genus Mirounga; species Mirounga angustirostris. The sequence goes on along the minus strand of NW_026991725.1, from coordinate 48,008,259 downwards.
CCCTGCTCGGTGGGGAGTCTGCTTCTCTCTCTCCCTCTGTTCCTCCCCCCTGCTCGTTCTCTCTCTCTCTCAAATAAAAAAAATCTTAAAAAAAAAAAAAAGACCATCGACCTATAAGTATAATACAAAATGACAAAATTTCTAGAAGAAAGTAAAGGACCTAAGCTAGGTGACCTTGGGTTTGGCAATATGTTTTTAGATACAACACCAAAAGCATGGTCCATGAAAGGAAAACAATTGACGTTAAACTTTATTATAATTTAAAACTTCTGCTCTGCGAAAGACACTGTAGGAAAACGGAAAGACAAGTCATAGGCTAGGAGTAAACATTTGCAAGACATGTATCTGGTAAAGGGCGATTATCCAAGGTACACAAATAGCTCTTAAGCTCAACAAACAAAAAAACCCAATTTAAAAATGGGTAAAAGATCCGACACCTCACTAAATAAGATATACAATAGTGTAAATTTCCAGCTTGAAGATGAATGAGTTCTGAGGATCTAATGTATAGAATGGCAACTATAATTAACCATAATATTGAAAATTGTTAAGAGGGTAGATCTTAAAAGTTATCATCACACACACCCACACACACACACACACACAAGGTCATTATATGAGGGGATGGAGGTGTTAATCTTATTGTGGTGATCATTTCACAATATATACATGTACCAAATCATCAAGTTGTATACCTTAAACCTACATATGTTATATGTCAATAACATTTCAATAAAGCTGGGGGAGGAGATAAACAGATGGCAAAAAGCATATGAAAAGATGCTTGGCAGGACGCCTGGGTGGCTCAGTCAGTTAAGCATCTCCCTTTGGTTCAGGTCATGATCCCAGGGTTCTGGAATTGAGTCCCACATCCGCATCGGGCTCCTTGCTCAGCGGGGAGCCTGCTTCTCCCTCTGCCTGTCACTCCCCCTGCTCGTGCTCTCTCGCTCACTTGCTCTCTCTCTCTCTCTGACAAATAAAATCTTGCGAAAAGAAAAGATGCTTGGCATCATTTGTCATTAGGAAATTACAAATTAAAACAAAAGGAGAGACCACTACACACCCATTAGAATGGCTAAAACCTAAAACACTCACCCTACCAAATGCTGATAAGCTTGTAGAACAACAACTTGCATTCATTGCTGGTGGGACCGCAAAACGGTACAGCCACTCTGGGAGAGAGTTTGGCGGTTTCTTGCAAAGCTAAACATGGTCTTACCATTTGATGTGGCAATAGTACTCGTAAGTATTAACTCAGCTGATTTGAAAACCTATGTCTATATAAAAACCTGCACACAAATATCTAGAGCAGCTTTATTTATCATCAGCAAGCACTGGAAGCAACCAACTTGTCCTTCAATACATGAATGGATAAACAGACTGGGGCACATCCACAAAGTGGAAAGTTATGCAGTGACAAAAAGACATGGATGAAGCTTAAATGCACATTGCTAAGTGAAAGAAGCCAGTCTGAAAAGGCCACATACCTATAGGATATTCTAGAAAGGCAAAAATAGAGAGTGAGTAGAAAGATGAGATGTTGCCAGGGCGGGTGGAAGAGGTAAAATACAGGGGATTTTTTTTTTAGAATGGTGAGACTATTCTGTATCATACTGTCCTGCATTTGTCAAAACCCTTACAGCTTTACAGCACAGCCAGTGAACCTTAATTTTGTGCAGGTTTTAAAAAATCATTTAGGGGGCACCTGGGTGGCTCAGTCGTTAAGCGTCTGCCTTGGGCTCAGGTCATGATCCTGGAGTCCCGGGATCGAGTCCCGCATCAGGCTCCCTGCTCAGCGGGGAGCCTGCTTCTCCCTCTGCCTCTCTCTCTCTCTCTCTCTGTCTCTCATGAATAAATGGATAAAATAAAATCTTTTTAAAAAAATCATTTAGGATGGCGGGGTTTCGGCTCAGGTCATGATCTCAAAAGTTGTGGGATCGAGCCCCACGTCAGGCTCTGCGCTCAGTGGGGAATCTGCTTGAGGTTCTCTCCCTCTGCTCCTCCCCCCCTTCTCTCTCTCTCTAATAAATAAATAAATCTTTTTTTAAAAAGTTTAAAAAAAATCCCTTAGGAAGCCAAGGTCTCCCAGGAAGGAAGGCAGAATGTAACCGAATCTTATGATACAACTTTACCAAAGAGGGTGGGCCGGGTTCGGGGGGAGGTGCTGACCTACGTAACTTCAGAAATGAGTGGACTCTCTAAGATGACAGGCAAAAGGAAACTGCAGTTAAGCGTCGTACTGGAGTCGATCAGGTGGATTCCCATGGGGTTATGGGTTCACAGTTCTGAGAAGTCCTACACATGTACACTGGAATTGAACAATTAAGTAAGTGGATGGTGATAAGAGGCGTCAGGTTGCTCACTGTTGGAGTGAGAGTTCACAGAGAGGCACAGAGAGGAGGTTAAAATGATTCACGTAGCAATGGATTAGAGCTGGGGACATCAGTCTGAACTCATGTTCAGCTTAATGAAGATACAGATGGTTACACACAGAAATACACACATGGGGGGCGCCTGGGTGGCTCAGTCGTTAAGCGTCTGCCTTCGGCTCAGGTCATGATCCCAGGATCCTGGGATCGAGCCCCGCATCAGGCTCTCCGCTCTGCGGGAGGCCTGCTTCTCCCTCTCCCACTCCCCCTGCTTGTGTCCCCTCTCTCTCTGTCTCGCTCTGTCAAATACATAAATAAGATCTTTTAAAAAATTTAAAAAAAAATAAGAAATACACACATGGGTTACTATACACACATATATTTACTTGCTCTCCCAGCTAAGAGGGTCTCAAAACAATGATACCCCAATCCCAATGGCAACAAGCACGTCCAGTGCCCGGATTTTGGTTTTTTCCTTTTTTTCTTTTTCTTTTGAAGATTTTTTTTTTTTTTAAGCAATCTCTACAACCAGTGTGGGGCCCAGATTTTGGTTTCTAATACCATTCTTTAATAAAAGGAACTAGAGATTCTTGGAGAAATGGCTGATTCTAGCACTGGGGCAGGGGATATACAAAAGAGCCTGGAGCATCTTGTTTTGCCAGAAAATAGGGAAACCTTTAAAAAAAATGTCTTCATTAAAAAAATTTTTTTGATGGCGAAATACATGAAGCAAGTAAAAGAGCTCCCAGGGCTAAAGCTAGAACACTCGGGGCAACAAAATAAAGTGTGTGTGTGTATATACTTATATATATATATATACTTTATATATACATATAATTTACATATATATATATATATACACACACACCACCCAGGTGCCCCCAAAATAAAGTATATTGAATTACAACCCAAAATATAAAATAAAAATCCATGAGTCCATACTGATAGGAATCAATAGTTGAATAAGCAAATAAATGAGGGAGACAAACTTCCCATGAAGAATTCCAAGTAAGTTGTGTAGATACTTCTCCCTCAAGGAGGCGGAGTCTAACTCTCCATTCCCTAAGTGTGGGCTGAGCATAGTGACTTCCTTCCAAAGAGGAGGGTATGGGGGGCGCCTGGGTGGCTTGATTCGGCACACATCTGACTCTTGGTTTTGGCTCAGGTCATGATCTCAGGGTCATGAGATGGAGTTCCCCCCATCTTTGGGCTCTGTGCTCAGTGGGGAGTCTGCTTGAGATTCTCTCTCTCGCTCTCCCTTGGACCCTCCCCCCCTCAAATAAATAAATCTTTAAAATACTACTTTAAAAGTAGTCTGTCCGGGCACTTGGGTGACTCAGTTGGGCGTCTGCCTTCTTCTCAGATCATGGAATCGAGCCCCATATCAGGCTGCCTGCTCACTGGGGAACTTGCTTCTTCCTCTTCCTCTGCCTGCCGCTCTGCCTACTCGTGATCTGTCAAATAAATAAAATCCTTAAAAAAAATAAAAAATAAATAAAAGTAGTCTATCTTTAGGACATCTAGATATTAAAGCTAAAAGGCTTAAGCCAGGGCGCCTGAGTGGCTCAGTCATTGGGCATCTGCCTTCGGCTCAGGTCATGATCCCAGGGTCCTGGGATGAGCCCCGCAGCCGGCTCCCTGCTCGGCGGGGGGCCGGCGGGGGGCTGCTTCTCCCTCTCCCGCTTCCCTTGCTTGTGTTCCCTCTCTTGCTGTCTCTGTCAAATAAATGAAATTAAAAGAAGAAAAAAAAAAAAGGCTTAAGCCAGGGGTAAGCAGCTGACTCTTGATTTCAGCTCAAGATCCCGGGGTCCTGGGATGGAACCCCGCGTGGGGCTCCCGGCTCAGCGGGGAGTCTGCTTCTCCCTCTCCCTCTCCCCCTCCCCCCACTTGTGCTCTTCCAATGTTTCCAAAACCTAAGCACACACCATAATAACCTGGTGGGTTTGTTAAAACAGTCTTTCACCTCCTGTTTACCTCCTGATTCAGGAAGGCTGGGACAAGGCTAGAGAATTTGCATTTCTTCCCCAGGTACTCATGGTGGGGCTGGTGCCGCTCCAGGGACCACACTTTGAGAACAACTGCTGTAAACTCTAGGATTACACCTGGGTGGCTCAGTCGGTTAAGCGTCTGCCTTCAGCTCAGGTCATGATCCCAGGGTCCTGGGATCGAGTCCCGCATCGGTCTCCCTGCTCCGCGGGGAGCCTGCTTCTCCCTCTGCCTCTCTCTCTATCTCTCATGAATAAATAAATAAAATCTTAAAAAAAAAAAAGGATTAAAATACTGATTAAGTGTCATCCCATCCACCGGGTGGAGAAATCTGGGAGCATCCACTGGAAATTTTCAGGGGACTCTTTCAGAACCCCTCTTGAGAATCCGGGAGAAGCCCCATTGTCTGCTCTACTTTACCGTCCACCCCTCCTGTCTCCGTAATGCTCAATGAGGTAGCAGCAGGAGGAAGGCGAGAGAGAGATGACTCAGACCCAGTCCCTGGGGGGGCGCGGGGGGGGGGCATCCAAGAACTCCCAGGATAGTGAAAGGAGTCAGAGAGTAAACGATTGCTGATTAAAATGAGAAATGTGGGTAACTGCTTGAGGAGCAAAGCAAGATGGAGATGGCTGAAAGTGGAGAACTTGAGAAAGCTTCAAGGGTCGGGAGAGATAAAGCTCAAGGTGAGGAATGATCTGGGAATCACCAAAAGAATGGGGAAGGGCCATTCCCAGCAGTGGGAACAGGATACACGAGGGCACAAGGGTCTGGCAGCTCTTGACTTTTCCGGAACCCTGATAACTGGGCACTTGGTAGGAGTCCAACACTTTCCCTCAGGTAAGTGCAATAGGTAGCTAGCATTCCATTGACAAAGGAAGCTCTGAAACGTTAAGTAACTTGCCCAAGTTCATCCAGCTGGTAAGCAAGTAAACACACCCTGGAGCTCCAAAGGCGCTCTGAGTCTAAATCTGGAGGCTGCCTCACACGCAGGCAGGCAGCCTCTGCCTCCTCCTCCCCCCCCCACCCCCGCCCCAACTGACATCCCCCATCCTGCTTTCTTTCTCCAAGCCTTCTTTCTCCTTCAACCCCTTCCCGGGGTTGCTAGCTTCCCCAGTCTGTCTTCTCAGTTCTCCCGTGATTAACCGTTACCAGGCTCATGAGCAAAGACAGCAGTCCAGACTCGCAGACGCTCTCCCACCACTAGCTGAAGTGGAAAGCTAAGCCCGGGGATCCACCTCCCTGCCTCGCCCCGTCCGCCCTTCGCCTCTGGATTGCCGCGAGGATCAAGAGCTCAGGGCTGTGGCTGAACTCCCACGCCATCCTTCGGGGCCCGCAGCAGCCACACCCCGGCGCTGGGACCTACGAATCCTGCCCCCAGCCTCAGGAGATCCGTCCGGTCCAGCAGGTGTGTTTCCTCCGCACCTGCGGGCGGGCGGAGCCGCAGCTTCCGGGCTCACCTGGCGCCAGGGCCCGCGGGGGAGCGGATCTGCTGTTTGGCAGTCCCCGTGCGCCGCGAAGCCGGACAGGGGGTGAAGGAAGGGGCGCCCTCCGCCCGCACCGGGAGCAGCGCCAACCCGGCTCCTTCCACCTTCCGGTAGGGGACTGCGACCCCCGCTCTCCGTCCCGTAGCTCCGGGCCCAAGCTCTCCTCCCCGCGAGAGATACAAGCTCCGCTCCCGGGGCGCCCCTCCCCGAGCCCCGAGTCTGGGGCGCTGGCGCCGGCGCGCGGAGAGTTAATTCCAACCGCCCTCCCGCGGATTCCGGGGGCCGGGTCGCCGAGAGCACCTCCCATTGGCCGCGGAGCCGGCTCGGCGCTGATTGGCTGGGGCTGCGGGCTCCGGCTCGCCTCGGCTCCCGATTGGGCGCCGCGCTCAGGTGGCTGGAGTGTGGCGGTCCGGCCTCCGCAGGCTGCCCGGGGCGAAGCTGCTGCGGGCTTCGGCGGGCAGCTGCCTGGGACGCTCATCCCTGGCCGGAGTTCCGACTTCCTTCCCCGAGACAGACGCCACCGATCTTCTCCCGGATCCTCTTCCTCCGTAACCCGCTGCTTTTCTTTTTCCTTCCTCCCGGCTCCCATCTCCCGAAGCCGCGCTTCCCTCCCCTGCTCCGGGGCCCCGGAGCCGACCATCCCCATCATCCACCTGCCATCCTCCTGGCTTCTTGCCCCTCCTTGACCTCAGATCCCGTGACCGACAGAGCCCTGGCATAACCTTCTCACCAGACTCTCCTAAACTTCTTTTCCTTCTCTCTTTGCCAGCTCCTGACTCCCAAATTCCAGCTAACCCTTGACCTCTTGACCTCTGACCCTAATACTCTCGACTCTCTCTAATATTCTCAGACCTCTAAATTCCTATCTCCTGCAGCGGGGGAGACTGCTGACACGGAGGCCTCCCCCTGAGTTCTGACTCCGTTTCTGAAGCTTGTTTTTACTTTCTTACTCCTTGGCCACTTCCTGTTACTGCTACCCCACCATGGACTTCTTGATGAGTGGCCTGGCAGCCTGCGGGGCCTGTTTGTTCACCAACCCCCTGGAAGTGGTAAAGACCAGGATGCAGTTGCAGGGAGAACTGCAGGCCCCCGGCACCTACCAGCGGCACTACCGAAACGTCTTCCATGCCTTCATCACCATCGGCAAGGTGGATGGCCCAGCTGCCCTGCAGAAGGGACTGGCCCCTGCTCTCTTATACCAGTTCCTGATGAATGGCATCCGCCTGGGCACCTACGGGCTGGCTGAGGCTGGGGGCTACCTGCACACGGCTGAGGGCAGCCTCAGCCAACCCCGCAGCGCTGCGACTGGGGCCCTGGCTGGGGTCATGGGAGCCTACTTGGGGAGCCCCATCTACATGGTGAGAAGAAGGGTCTTGCCTGGGGTCTTCAAGCAGACCCTTGGTGTAGGGTGGGGCCTGGGCCTTCACATCTGACACTGAGATTGGAAGTAGGTTCGTGTCGGGGACGATGCGGAGTTTGAGTGCCATACATCAGTGGGTGTAGGGTTCAGGAAAAGTCCTGGGCACCACAAAATTAGAATCCTCCTTTGAGTTTTCCGGAATAGGTGAAGGGTCAATAGCCTGAGGCCCAGAGAAGGGAAGTGACCAGCTCAAGGTCACACAGCTGCTTGTTGCTAGGACTAGCTCCTGCTTAGGGCTCCTCCTGGAAGACACTGGGAGGCAGGCAGTTCTAGAAGAGAGGCAGTCTGGTCTCACTGCCAGGGTGCGACATTCAGGGACAATGACCCCTCCAGAGGCAACAACCTGCCCCAGGGTTGGATGGGGAGCCTGGTCATGGTGTTGGCTGGAGATCCAGTGTGGGAATAGGAGCTGATATGAGAGGCTGGACAGCCAAGTGTTGCCTAACGGGAACGCTCTTAGGAAATGTTGCCATTCTCTAACCTCTGCATCCCCCACCCAACCCCCAAAGGAAGGAGGATGTAGGGGGGCTGGGGGGTGTCTTGCAGTGCTAGGAGATCCATCCCCTGGGACTGGAGCCAAGGGACACAGAGTCTCATGACCAATGTGTTAATGGGAACAACAATAATTATCAGATTAAGAGGATAGTCCTTGCTGAACACCCTAGAGGAAGTATGACGGGGTCAAGCGTTTGGGTCTCTGAGGTGGGAGGCGGGCCACTGGGCCATAGGCTGTGATACTTTCTTGTTCCCAGGTGAAGACCCACCTACAGGCCCAGGCGGCCTCAGAAATTGCCGTCGGGCACCAGTATAAGCATCAGGTGAGGGTGTCCCAACCTGCTGGGGTCCCTGCCCCTTCTTTCCCATTGCCCCCACCACCTCCCCACCCCAGCTCTCTGCCTGCCCCCGACAGCTGCAACCCAGCCCAAAGATCCAGCCCCACCCTGCCCCTATTCTGGAGCAGTGAGGAAGGGAGCAATGGCGGGTGGTAGACACATTCCGATTCTAAGTCCACACGGGACCAGTTGCCCAGACGTGGGTGCCCGTGAAGGACCCATCCTTGGCAGTGTGAGGTGGCAGACCCCTGATGCTGGGGGGACTGAAGCCCACCCCCATGGTCTTCCCCCTACCAGGGCATGTTTCAGGCGCTAAGCGAGATTGGCCAGAAACATGGTCTGGTGGGGTTGTGGCGCGGGGCCCTGGGCGGCCTGCCCCGAGTTATCATCGGTTCCTCCACCCAGCTGTGCACCTTCTCATCCACCAAGGACTTCATCACTCAGTGGGAGGTACTGCCCCTGGGGGAAGGGGTGGGGCCCCCCTGGGACTGCGGGCAGGGGGCGGGCAAGCTGAAGGGGGCCCCAGAGGGGACAGTGCTCGTGGTCCATGTCAGGGAATGGCAGGAGGGCTTGGGGTTTGCTGCCTCTACACCCTCCCCACTTGTCCTCTTGTCACTTCCTCCCAGATGGTGCATCTGAGTCCTTGAGCATCCCGCCCTTCCGACTTCACAGTGTTCCCATGCCGTGTCCTAACTGGTGGCATGGAAGCTCCCTGAGTTACCAGCCCTCTACTCTCTCCCTGGGGGCAGGGCCCGTCCTTTCCTAGGGGTCGAATGACTGGCTGACAAACCTCTTCCTCCCTCCACCCTTAGATATTTCCTCCCCAGAGCTGGAAGGTGGCTCTGGTGGCTGCCATGGTGAGCGGCATTGCGGTGGTCCTGGCCATGACGCCCTTCGATGTGGTCAGCACGAGGCTCTACAACCAGCCCACCGACGCTCGGGGCAAGGTAAGGGAAGGTTCTGGAAGGCAGGCCAGGCGGCGGGTGCCAGCGAATGGTGGGCGCAGGTGGGACCGCCTGAAGTGCAGCCCGCTGAGATGAGGCCGCTGGTGGGCTCTGACGAACGCCTTCCCTGTGCTCTCCCTCCCTCTCAACCTGCTCTCAGGGCCTCATGTACCGGGGGATGCTGGACGCTCTGCTGCAGACTGCTCGGACAGAGGGCATTTTTGGCATGTACAAGGGCATAGGGGCCTCCTACTTCCGCCTCGGCCCCCACACCATCCTTTCCCTCTTCTTCTGGGACCGGTTACGTACCCTGTACTGCACGTACGCCAAATGACCACGGCCATTCCTTCACACACCCCCGGCTCAGCACTCCTTGGACACTTCTGCCTCCACTCCTATGCCCTGGTGACTTCTGCCCAGGCGACCTTTTGTCCCTCCAAGGGGGACCACCAACTCCACTCCCCGTCTGTTTGCTCAGGGCTGAATCACTACAAGGGACAGTCTCCCTCCCTTCCTTGGGTGTCACTTTTAAACCTTCCCTTTTAATCCGTCCTCCTGGACACTTCACACGCACACACACACACACACACGCACGCACACACCCCCTCAGGGCTGAACCAGTCACTCCAAAGTATTCCCCTCCTTTTATTTGGACAGCCGTGGGTCCCTTCTGATCCTATGCGCCAACTTTGAACTCCCCACTCCAAGACCAAAGGGAACTGGGGGGACCCAGGTATCTTGTTAGATGCAAAGGCACAGAGATATTATCTTGGTTATAAAGCAAGTTTATTTCTGCAGACAGGAGGTGTCTTATGTTTATGCACAGGGGAGGAGTTAGGGGCATATATCCAACCCTTTGTTCCCCTTGAAGAACGGGGTCCCCATGCGCTTGAGCAGCTTCACGCAGTGTTTCAGCATCTTTACCGGGGACCAAAGATGTTGGGGTCGTGAAGGGTCAGACTGGTCACCAGCTGTTCAAAGTCACCCAGGCTCCAGGGCGGAAGTGACAGATTTTCAGGACCAAGAGGTAACCTATTGTCAGGGCTTGGGGGTGGGGGGAACAGATGGAGAGAGAATATCATCCAGGACGCGGGTGGGCAAGTTCCCACTTCCTGTGCCCCGTAGGACCTGAGTATCTGTGACCCCAAACCTCTGGCCCTCTCCCTCTTCCTTGGAGGACCCCACCAGCCAGTCTCCCGGCTCTGCCCCTCCCAGCAGATCCTCCTGGGGACCCAGTCACGAGCCACGCGTCCTTTCTGTCCTCCTTACGGGGGATCATTGAAGGTGAGCAGGAGATCAGTCTGGTACCGGGGCAGCCTCAGCAAAGCCTGGTGCACAGTCACATCCTTTGCTACCTAAAGGGATCAGAGTCGAGATGCTTACCGGACCGGCCACTCCCTTCAGCCCTCCAGGAATCTCACACTCCCCTGCCCTCACCTGCTGGTTTTCTTTAGCTACCTGCTGCTTGCCAGAGAGGACCCAGGCTTCTTGACAGAAGCTCCTCAGAGCCAGGTTCTCCAAAGGGAGGGGCGGCACACTGTCCACTTGCATGGCCCTAGCCCCCTGCACCCCGCCCACGTCCTCAAAGTGGTACCTAGAGTAGGGGGAGCGGGGTCAGGGAGGGACGTCTCTGACTCCCCCAAGCCCCCCGCCCCCCAGCATCTTTGAGGCCCTTAAGCTTCGTTCACTTCCGGTGATGAGGTGTTGCCCTGGGAGTTCTCATCGCACCGATCAACCTTCCAGCCGCGGGCCCCGCCCACCTCCTCGGCTCCGGCCCTCCCATTGGCCAGCCGCGCGGGCGGCCGCCTCCCTCACCGCGCAGCCTCCTCGCCCTGCACGTGGGCCTGCAGCTCCAGAAGTTCCACGACCAGGCTCTGGTCCGTCACGCGGTGGCAGAAAACTTCCTGATTGTCCGGGACCGGCCGGAGGTCGCTGGAGAGAGGCGAGGCCGACCCCGGCTGAGCCCCGCTTCTGCCCGCATCCCACCCGGCCGGCCCGCGGCGCGCCCGCGCCTTCTCACCTCACGTCAAGGGCCCCGGGAGGGAGAGTGGCGGAGAAGGCGCCCCCGAACAGCGGGTAGTGTCGCGTGGGCTCCATGGGCCTGGCACTAGGTGCGGGCATTAGAGAGATGTAGAAGAAACCCACGTGTGCCGCGCGGCATCACCTCCGCCGTCTCCGGTCCACCTTAGCTCCCGCCCCTTTAGGCCTGGGCCCCGCCCTGCGGCCGCGCTGGCCAATCGGCGCCTGCGCCGTGGGGGCGGTGCCCCGCGGGGCGGCTCCCGGAAGCCCGGCTCTCCCGGGCGGCGGGGCGGGGCTTGGGGGTCGGCTGCGAGCTCAGCCCCCGGGCCTGGGGTTTGTGACGCCCTCTCGCCCGCTAGGTCGCGCCCACCCCCCCGCCCAGTCTCCTCTCTTTCAAGGGGCCGCATCTTCTAACACTGTCTCCTGAGACCCTCCTTGGGGGCCCTTGCTCGCGCAAAGGACCGACGCCTAGGTGGGGTCCCCTGAGTCCGGGGAGAATAGTTGGAGGGTCTTGCAGCTCCCTCCTTGGGGCGTCTTGATGGCAGCGAGCTGCAAACCAGACCGCTAATTCCCGGATGCGGGGAATTAGGGGAACAGTGGGGCCCGGTGTGGGGCCCCGGTTAGGATTCAGGCCTCTTCGCCTTCCTGCATGCGAGACCCAACCCGGGGATTAGGTATTTAATCCCTCTCAAATCTTGCCTTGAGAACGCGGTGGGGGGCTGGGGGTGGGGACGGGGGCCGCCCCCCCACGCACCTGGAGGAAAACACGGATTAAACCCTCTGTTGTTTCTCTTTCATAGATTTTTAGAATGTTCTTAAACTTTCTGCCCAGTTATATCCTCCCAGCTAATTTCTCCATTCATGTTTGATCCCCAGCACCCAGCAGAGTTTAGAGCATAACAGACCCATTGTGTATTGTTGAACGATTGAATGAACCCCACCCGCGGGGTTCCAAGTGTTGACTCTACTTACAGAACCTAATAATTTCATGACACTGGGGCCAGGGAACACCTAATTTTCGGCCCCTTACCAAAGCTGGAGATACAAAGGCAATTAGGACAGGATCCCTGCTTCACCGGAACCGCTGAGTACACTTTGAGTCTTAAAGGTTGACCCAAAACTCACCAGGGCATCCTAGGGGTGTGTGAGGAGAACATCAGGAGAAAGACTTGGAGCTGAAAGGGCACGTTTTGGGAAATGCAAGTGTATCAGCTTGGCAAGGGCACAGTGGGGATCCGGGGGTGGGAGCTGTGAACAGCGGCGCTGGAGAGATGGTCTAGTGCAGGGTTTTTATAGAGCATCCTAAGTAGCTTGGACTGTTCCCTTCTGACTACCAGCCTCAGATTTCTCTCGTCCTTATGTCCTCGTCTCTAAAACGTTGTGGGGATTAAAGGAGCTATGGATGTAGCTGCATTTGAATCTGTTTCTGGGCCAAGAGAGTGGAGTAGGTTTGATCCAAGAGGAATTCTAAAGAGGAGGGCAGTGTTGCAGACCCTAGAGGGAGGGAAGGAGCTCGGACAAGGGCAACCAAGGGAGCTAGAACAGAGCGGTGTACTCCACGCTGCCTTTCTCGGGTGGGGAGTGGCAGACCTCTCTGTTCCTCCCTCCCCATTTCTGCTGGTCTGCCATCTGTTTGCTCCCACCCCCAACCCAACCCCACAGGGCACTCCTGGCTTTAGCTGCTTTGTGAGCAGTCAAGCAGATAGGGAACCCTTGGAAAAGGACCTTCAAGGACAAAGAAGTTAACAGGGCCCTGGCACTGGGCACGAGGGGTGGGGGCCTACTGAGCCAGGAGGAGGTCGCACAGGATTAGGGAGACTGAGGAGAAAGCCCCCCACTTCCTGATTTGGGGTCTCTGGCATGCCAGGAGCCATGCTCTTGGATGAGCCTTGTACAGCCGGGGACTCCTGGCCTGCTATAGCTCTTGAGTTCTTCCAAGTTGTAAGAAGCAGATCTCCATGAAGTGACACAGACAAAAGGCCAGACCTCCAGGACAGTCGGGTGGACGGTCACCCTCACCTGGCAAATTTCCACTTGGACTTCACTTCCGTCCCTCTCATCCTTCACATCTGTCTTGGTGTCTGTCACTTCGCTGCGCCCTCCCAACCGCTGACTGTCTTGTACCTTCAAATCTAAGGACCTATTTGGCAAGCCTCCTGCCTGGCCACTTCCCGGGCCAGTAGCCAGATCCGAGTGAGATCCTCGGTCCAGCTGGCTGTGGCTAGGATAATGGGTGTCATGGGACAAATCTCAGTAGGCCCAAGTGGCCCAAGCCATTTTTCTCAAGGGGGTGTGAGGGTTTGTCCCCCTCTCAGCTCACTGGTTGAAATAGACCTACAACTGATGGGATTCCATCCCCCTGGGACATTCCCTTATCCAATGCCCTGCAGGCCGTTGATGCTGCTGGTTTCTCTGGGGACAAGTGTCCCAGAGCACCTGGGAAGGCACCAGGAGGTAGAAGGGATGGACTTGCACCGGGGAGATGGCTCAATACACCCAAACTCAAGCATCAATTTGGGAAGAATTGGGACGACACATACTTCTGTTAAGCAGAGGTTTTGAACCTTTTTTCTACCACGCATCCCCTTGGCAGCTTGGCGAGGCCCACAGACCCCTACTCGGAATAATGTTTTCAAATTCATAAAATAAAATATGTAGGGATACAAAGGAAATGAAAAAAAGTTTTAAGATTTTATTTATTTTTTTGAGAGAGAGTGAGAGAGCACAAGCAGGGAGAACAGCGGGGGGAGAGGGAGAAGCAGGCTCCCCGCGGAGCAGGGAGCCCGACATGGGGCTCGATCCCAGGACCCCGGGATCATGACCTGAGCCGAAGGCAGACGCTTCACTGATGGAGCCACCCAGGCGCCCCAGGGAGTGAAAATATTTAAAAACAATAATCAAAGTTAAAACCCCAGATTTTTGTTTGAGCACAAACGTGCTCCTTTGTCATCACGTTAACGAGGTCTAGTGTCAGGTCTGATAAGTATAAAGTAACACAGTCTCTGGTGTTGCTCACGCTACCGTGCTCTGGTATCTACAGTCGCAATAACAAGAGATGCTAAATTTCAAATAAGAGGTCATTGGAGGGCGCCTGGGTGGCTCAGTTGGTTAAGCGACTGCTTTCGGCTCAGGTCATGATCCTGGAGTCCCTGGATCGAGTCCCGCATCGAGTCCCGCATTGGGCTCCCCGCTCAGCGGGGAGTCTGCTTCTCCCTCTGACCCTCCCCCATCTCATGCTCTCTCTCTCTCTCTCATTCTCTCTCACAAATAAATAAATAAAAATCTTTTAAAAAAAAGATTTTATAAAAAAGAGGTCATTGGAAATAAGCGTAACTTTTTCCCATCCAAGCTGATTGATTGGAGCTTAAGAAACCCGGCTATGAATTACGTGTCCTGGCCCTACACCAGGTCCTAGGGGAAGCTCAGTGGTAGCCACAGTAGGTTTCTAAACAAAGGCCTGGTATCGTGAATGCGGTGTTTGAGGAAGAACAGTGTGTCCTCGTATTGGGGATGATTCTATAGCTGTCACCCAGCACCCCCACACACGGAACTTTCCAGCCCCGTATCTCCCATTCTCCCCTCTAGATGCAAGGTACTCTGAACTTCCCTCAGCCCCTCGACTGGGTCACCCTCCTTTGTGCCTCTCAGATTTTACACCTGTGCCATCCACCTAGAACTTTCTTTCTCCCCCTCTTCCCTGGCTAACCCATTGCCAGGGTTCACCACTCCTTCTGAGGGGGCCTGGGGCTCTTGGCTTTCCTGTCCCGATCGCAGGCACCCCACTATGTTGTAATGCTCTAATCTCCAGTAGATTATAAGCACCAGGAGGGCAAGGACCCTACCCATTGTTCACCTTTAGCTTCTCCCTGAGTTGTGCGGGGTGGCGGGGGGGGGGGGGGCTGGCCTATAAATATTTATTGAATGGATATTACTTAAGAGACAAGAGGTTATTTACCAGTCAAGACCAGTCAAGAGATGTGGTACCATAAAGAATTTGACTGGCCCTCGTTCCTGGTTCCTAAGAGGGAAACTCTAAATCCTTGGGATTTTCCAAGTGACAGGTGCTCTTTGCTGTTCTTGGTGGGCCCTGATAGTTTACACTAATGAGATGACTAGTTGACAGTTGATGTAAAGAGAAGAATCGGGATGAAGGTAGGCCACACCACAGAGACCAACCATGTGACTGAGAGGGTTGGTGCTTTGAGCCACTTGACATCAACCCTTACCCCAAACCCCAATAAAAATGCTGGATATTGAGGCTCAGGGGAACTTCTTGGATCGTAAATACACTGATATGCCAGGAGGTGACACACCTGTCTACTGGGGGCCTGGGCTTGGAAGCTCTGCTTCTAGGGCCCTTCCAGAACTTAACGTTTGTCTGTCCTTACAGTGAAACAGCAATCCTAAGTCTAGCACTTTCCTGAGTTCTGCGAGTTGTTCCAGTGACTTATTGAACCTCTGGGCATGCAGGAACCCTGGAATTTAGATCCGGTTGGCCAGAAATGTGGGTGACTTGGGGACCCATGAGATTTATGGCTGGCATCTGAAATGAGGGTGGTCTTGTGGAAAACACCTGGTAACTCGTGGCATCCAATGCTTCCCCCGGTTGGCGTTAGACCAGTTAGGGTGAAACAGAAGAAGTCTGTAATATCCCGCATTCAGGGGGATGAGGGTCTGGGCGAAGCTGGAAGAGACAGGAGAGGGAGAGATGAAGCCAGAAAAGCAATAAAGAAGAGAAGCCATAATCTGGGTGATCCGCAAAGTGTAGCATCCCAGATGGAGGCCGGGCCAAGAACAATGGCGACGCCAATGACAAAAATGGGGCGGAGAAGGGCTTGGTTGTGGGTGGGGCGGAGAGGAGAGAGGGCCTCTGTGGTTGCACCTACATCACCAGACTGGGTGCCAGCTCCCCCCACTTCCCAGCGGTGGAGTCCAGCACCTCTGCTCCTGCCATTCCTCCTTCTGGGTGTGGGATTGTCCAAGCCAGTGACCCAGAGACAACCACGCCACGGGACCGTGCTCGGTCACGTTCCTTCCTGAGGACCCTCTGCCTGGAGCTGCCAAAGGGCACACGGCCTCAGAATGCTCGGTCCTGGCAAAACCCTCACTTTTGACCTCTCGACGGACCCCTGCCCTGCTGCACCTCACATCGTGTATTCCAGAAGTGGGAGGAGGAGGCCCTTTGGACGAGGTGAATTGGGAGAGGTGGCAGACATCCCCCGGGTGGCCTGGCCTGCATCTGAGCGAGGGGGAGTGGGGAGGGGTCCCACTGTCGCAGCTCTCAGCATCTGATGGAGCCTCATGGGGAGGGTGAGGTACATCACATTCTCCTAGGAGGTGCCCTTGGGAGTCCGCGGGGCCCCAGCCCCCCCAAAGTGCCGCATAACTTGGTTCTTTTCCTCTGTCTGCTTTATTTGGCTAAGGTCATGTCCTTGTAACCGGCCGTAGGGGAAGTGTTTGGGAGTGGGGAGGGCTGCGTGCGCTCGGTGGGGAAAGGATCCTGATGCCGGAAGAGTTTGTCTCGGGGTGAAGACGGGGTCAGCAGAGCTAGGACTCCGTGGTGAAGGACTTGGGCTGGCTCCTTCCCAGGGGTGTCCCAGGATACTCCAGTGACTCAGGCCCTGGGAAGCCAGCCACTCAGCCTCCTGTTTTTCCGCCAACCCCTTAAACACGGGTTAGCAGGACCCTAACCTCCTAGATGACCTTTTCCGTACATACACCCAGGGACTCCCCAGTCATCTCCATCCCAGATCTCTCCTGCCTGCCTGCTGGATACCTCCGTTCATTCATCCCACTAATGCCTCAGACTCGGCACCTCCAGAGCAGAGCAGGTCATCCTCCTCCCAAATGGGCGCCATCCCCTGTGTTCCAACCACAAATAATGAGATCATCGCCTACCCGGTGGTCCAAGCAGGACGTCTGGGCTTCACCATTGGCTCCGCTCTCTCCTCGTCCCCCCACCCCCCACATCCAGTTCCCGGCGATTCTGTCCCCTAGCGTCTCTGGGATCGTTCCATTTCTCTCCATCTACGTTTCCACCACCCCAGTCTGGGCCAGCATTTCCTGCCTGGAGAGCGCTTACTGGACTCCCCACATCCTCTTCTGTGGGCTCCAGTGGTCATGTCTCCATCCCTATATAGAGCCCTTCTAGAGAGATCCCCCATTGCTCTTGGGATGAAGTCCAGAATCCCTAACACGCGTTGTTAGGTCTTTCACTGTGCCCGTCCTCTCTCCCCCCTGTAGATAATGTTCCAGGTTCTCATCTTTGTTCAGGTCCTTAAGTCACCATGGTGCTCGCCTGGGAGGCTTTGCAAGGACAGTTATTTTCCTCAGCTGTCCTCCCCACTTCCCTGGAACAAGCTGCTATTCCTCCCTCCCTCAGGCCTCAGTTTACCCTGGGACCCCCTCCCTGAGCCTGAAAGCTGGGGCCCCACTCCCTGCGGAGAGCTCCCACGGTACCCTAGCCTCCCCTGAAAGATCCTTCGTGGAGATGGCTCATTTCGACTCTGTCTCCCTCCCTCCTAGGAGGAAGCCCTTGACCATTCTCTTACCTGAATGAGAGATCCAGCAGGGCTGTTTCACACCCTTTGTCCCATTCTGTGGCCACAAGCTTCTCCTCCAGCAGACAAAGCTGCACAGACCCACCCCTTCTCAGGGGGAAATGACTCACCATCTCAGGCACTCCTAGTGGGCTGCTCACACAGGATGGTCTTTCCTGAAGCCTGAGACAGGACTCCAACCCAAGGCCCACCCCAGCAGTACACGGGGCTCCACCATCTGGGTGCTGCCCCCACGTGTCCAAGGACAGGCTGAAATTTCTTTGATTTCCACCCCGGGGTCTTGAATAGAGCAGGAGGTGGGGAAATAGGCTTGCCCCACCCCCGGGACCCTGGGGGCTGCCAGGCAGGTGTTAAACTGAGAAAAAAGTAAGGCTTACTGTTCTCGTGTCCCTCTACCCTCACCTCAACACAGACACACAGTGTCCCTCATTTGATGTGATGACAAGAGCTTGTAACTTTGAACCACTAGAGAAGGGAAGTAAAAGGAGGAAATGCTTAGAGAGCCTGCAAAGCCAAGCCACTGGAAACGAGACTAAGTTCACGCTTCTATTAAAGAGAAAAAAAAAACAAAAACAAAAACAACCCCGAGTGTATCTATCTTTACCAATGTCAACATTTGTATTTATTCATGTGTTCCTAGTGGGTGACAGGTGCCGTGCCAGGTGGGAGGACACAGGGGAGGACGGAGATGGAGTTCCCACTCCCATGGAGCTTACACTCAACTGAGGAGACAGATTGTTGATCAGAGGAACACATAGCTCAATGTAAGATTGCGATGCCGAGAATCCATCACAGCAGTGACCTTGGCCGGAAAGGGTGTTCGGAGCTTGCAGTGTTGAGCTGTTGGCTGATGAAACCCCGAAAAAAGGACAGGACCTGATTATTAGCTTTAGATGTTGCCATAGAAGTTTTGTTTTGTTTTGTCTTTGAGAGAGTAAGCCTGAGCACCAGGGGTGGGGGCAGAGAGAAAGAAAGAATCCCAAGCAGGTTCCATGCATGCTCAGCATGAGCCCGACACAGGCTCCATCACGACCGTGAGATCATGACCTGAGCAGAAATCAAGAGTCAGATGCTCAACTGACTGAGCCAGCCAGGCGCCTCTAGGTGGCTTTTTTTAGAGCTCAGGTCCCGCTTACTGCCTTTGATGTCTAATTCCCATTCCATGTTTCCCCCATGGGTGGGTCAGGATGAATTCATGAGACAGTCTGCCCTGTTGTCTGGCTTTCTCAGAGAAAGCTGATGGGTTGGATTTTGTCACATGGGAATGATGAAAAGATATGTGGTCAACTTAAAGGGCATTGGATAAGTTATGCCTGGAAGTCAGATGAGTGGGGAAGAAAGAAGTGAATTGGGGGGAAGGTGTTACTGAGTGGGAGGTCCTGATGACTTTGAGATCTCAGAGTACTGAAGATGAAGAAAGAAGGTGCAAGGAAGGGAGGTTATGGTCACAGGTAGGGTGCTTGGGTCAGCGAGCTTGGAGGAGCAGCGGATCTGGAGGATGACAAAACCCAAGGGAGGTGGTTGGCCAAGGTGGAATGTAGGAAGTCACTGGAGAAAGGTCCAGAGTGTGAAATGGTCACTGACGTGAATCCAGGACAATGGGAGAGATTGAGGTGGACAGCAAGACTATGAACCAGGAACCAATGCCCTTGAAGAATGAGGGGGAGTTGGGAAGGGTGGCTACAAGTGATAGAAAACACCAAAGTAAGGCTAAACAAGACAGAAGTTTGTCTTTCACACGAGAGACCTCCAGAGCTCATATGTAGTCTTCAGTGTCGAGAAACCCAGTCTCCTCCTACCTTGTTACTCTGTACCACGTGATACCAATTTCAAAATCTACCTCATGATCCAATATGGGTGCTGGAGTTCCAGCCATCACGTCTTCAACCCAGACAGCAGGAAGCAAGAAAAGCTGAAGAGAAGCATGCACCCTTCCTTTAAGAACACTTGGAAGTTGTATTCATTGTTTTCTCTCCTGTTGGTCAGAATATAATCCCACCTGTTAAGGGCAGCTGGGAGACGTCATCTTTGAGCACACCACAACCCCTGCTAAAATACTTGAGCGTTATATTTGTAGAGGAGGAAGCAGATATTGGGGAACGACTGGCCGTCTCTTTCACAGGGGATGATTGAGAAGCCAGCAGAATACCAAGTAGGGGGTGAAGGCAGTTTAGTAGGATGGCGTGAGCCTAAAATGGGGCAAGCTTTTCTTCAAAAGGGGTGGAGAATAATCTGGAAGTGGTACAGGGAGGACCCAAACCCCAAATCCCTGAGAGGTGTGTGAGGTTTGAGAATGAAAGCCACCACTTGGGAGGGTTGTGGAGGGGCTTTTGGAGTAGCTGGTTTCCTGTGAAGAAAATGAGGACAGGCAGCCTGTCGGGGGTTTGCTAGGGGGTCTTTGCAAGGTGTGGGCAGAGGCAAGAGCTGGGTCTGGGACCGGCAAAGACAGGGCTGGGAAGCTGCATGGCCTCAGTCCCGGTCATGGTTGAGGATGGGTCTTGCTTGGCCAGGGTGCTCCGAACCAGAAGCCTCTCTATCTCCAGATGCACGCACGTACCGATCACAGCCAATCGGCGGTCACCTCACACACCACCCTCCTTTTGCATCAAGCCCTAAGTAAACTTAACATCTAAGTCTTGGTATCAGTCCCAATGTTCTGCATTTGGGATTATCCATAAATTTAAAAGATAATGGTTAAAAAATTCAACTGAGTACATGTGAAGATCTAATTGGCCTTATCGGATGATTCGTGAATCGGGCAGTAACCCATCTAGCAAGTGGAGTGGGGGGGCTCTCAGCAGTTGTACAGTGGAAGGAGGATGGGGGCAAGAAAGTGAATAGTAGGGGCCCCTCGGTGGCTCAGTCGTTAAGTGTCTGCCTTCAGCTCAGGTCATGATCCCAGGGTCCTGGGATCGAGCCCCGCATCGGGCTCCCTGCTCAGCCGGAAGCCTGCTTCTCCCTCTCCCACTCCCCCTGCTTGTGTTCCTAATCTCACTGTCTCTGATAAATAAATAAATAAATAAATAAATAAATAAATAAATAAATAAATAAATAATCTTAAAAAAAAAGAAAGTGAATAGTAAAAGGACTGTTCCTGACAAGATCACTTTCCCTTAGTGGGGAGAACAGGGAGTCTCACCATGCACATTACAGCTTCCTTTGGGAGATGGAGAGGCCCATGTGGCAGACTCATTGGTGCCCATCGGAAAACTCCACTGACCAGTTAAGACTACATTTTGGGGGGCACCTGGGTGGCTCAGTCGTTAAGCGTCTGCCTTTGGCTCAGGTCATGATCCCAGCGTCCTGGGATGGAGCCCCACATTGCGCTCCCTGCTCAGCGGGAAGCCTGCTTCTCCCTCTCCCTCTGCCCGCCGCTTCCCCTGCTTGTATTCTCTCTCTCAATTGAATAAATAAAATCTTTAAAAAAAAAGTTAAAAAAAAAAGACTACATTTTGGGGGGTGCATGGGTGGTGCAGTCAGTTAAACATTAAATTCTTGGTTTTAGCTCAGGTCATAATCTTGGTTGGGGTCATGAGATTGAGCCCTGCATTGGGCTCCGAGCTGAGCACGGAGTCTGCCTGAGATTCACTCTCCCTCTGTCCATCCAGCTCATGCTCTCTCTAAAATAAATAAAGCTTAAAAAATAAAAGTACATTTTAGGGGGAGGTCGACAATGCAGATTAGGTATTAAGCCCCCTTTTGGGGACTTGGCCTAAGTGATGTCATTTGGGGCCTATTGTTTTAAGAGAGGGAGAGAGAGAAAGGTGGGGGGAGGGGCAAAGGAAGAGGGAAAGCATTTTTTTTGAGACAGACAGCACAAGCAGGGAGAGGGACAGAGGCGGAGGGAAGCAGACTCCCCTTTGAGCAGGGAGCCCGATGTGGGTGCTTGATCCCGGGACTCCAGGATCACAACCCAAGCTGAAAGCAGATGCTAAACCAACCGGAACCACCCAGGCGCCCCAAGAATTTTTTTTAAAGGCATCTCTCAGCGTAGGAGCTATTTTTCCACCCAACTTTTTTTTTTTTTAAAGGCTTTATTTGAAAGAAAGAGCATGAGCAGGGGAGGGGCAGAGGGGGGGAGAGAGAGAGAGAGAACCCTAAGCAGACTCCCCACCTAGCTTGGAGCCCAACGTGGGGCTCGATCCCACGACCCTGAGATCATGACCTGAGCCGAAACCAAGAGTCGAAAGCCCAACTGACTGAGCTACCCAGGCACCCCTGTTTTCTTTTTAATTATACATATGGTTTCCCAACATCAGGGAATATTCAAATGCCAAAAATGGCCCAAGAGTCCCCCCCATCTGCACCCCACCCCCACCCAGCCGCTCAGAGTCAGTTTGCAAAGCAGCAAGAGGCCTGAAACAGTTTTCTTCATGGAGATCATTTAACATTGTATCATCACTATGATACACTCCGTCTCTTCTCCCGCTGTCCCACCAGAGGACTGTGCTCAGCCGCCCCTGCCCTCCCACCCGCCAGGGCCCCCCCGCCTCGCCCTCCAGGATCTGACTCCAGTCTCCATTCTTGGGGAAATGTCTTTTTTTTTTTTTTTTAAAGATTTTATTTATTTATTTGCGAGAGAGAGAATGAGAGACAGAGAGCACGAGAGGGAGGAGGGTCACAGGGAGAAGCAGACTCCCCGCCGAGCAGGGAGCCCGATGCGGGACTCGATCCCGGGACTCCCGGATCATGACCTGAGCCGAAGGCAGTCGCCCAACCAACTGAGCCACCCAGGCGCCCTTGGGGAAATGTCTTTAATGAAGACGTTGAACTACTTCGGAGCAAACGGACTCTGCGTCCAAGTTTCATACACATGCCTGTGAGCAAAGGAAGCGATGGACGGCTGTCAGCAAGACTGGCCGGCCTCCAAAACCGGTGACCGCAGGATGTCGGGGCGCAGCAGCAGGCGTGAGTGGGCCTCCGCGCTCTGCCCTTGCAAGCTGTGTGACCCTAGGCCATTTATATAATCCTTACCCTTAATTCCCCCTTTGTAAAAAAAAAAAAAAAAAGGTGGGGGGGGGACAGCTATCAAGTACCTTGCGGAATTCTTGTGAAAAATACTTTAGATACAGATGAAATGCCAAGCACACACTTGGTTCATGGCACGTGCCATATATAGCCATGGTTTGATTTTTTCTTAAGTTTATTTATTTATTTAGGTACTCTCCATGCCCAACGTGGGGCTCGAACTCACGACCCTGAGATCAAGAGTCACATGCTCTTTGGACTGAGACAGCCAGGCGCCCTAGAGCTATTATTTAAAAATTCCATCACATCATAAAACCCCTGGGGGCAGCGACAGTGCTTGGCCCTGTAGCTAATCACCAAACATTAATGGAATGAATGAAACAATGAATGAATGGAAGGGATGGACGAATGGAGGGAGGGAGGGAGAAGGAAGGAAATGGATGGGTGGATGACAGAAGGGATGAATGGAATGGAGGGAGGGAGGCAGGAAGAAATGAATGGAATGGAATGGAATGAAGGCAGGCAGGCAGGCTAAAGGCTTAATTCTAGGGAAACAGGTGCTGACCATTTCTTTCAGGAAGGGAGCTGCTACATTGAGGAGCAAATACTGAGTTCAGAAGGCTGCACTGGGGTAGCCCCAGGACACAGCCGGAGACCGGCTCAGAGAAACTTCTGCAAACTGCGTGCACAGCACAGCGCTACATTTTAAAAAGCGGAATCCAGAAAGCTTCTGCTGTTTTTCTGATGAGAACACGCAGGTCCTGACTTGCATGCTTTCATACACCCCCAAGCCCCTCGCCCCCGTTATGAGGAAGGGGCACATAAAACATCCCTCCGAGCCCAGAGGAGTGATGGCAGGCACAGCGTGGCGATCACTGGGTAGAGTGTGTGTGGGGGGGGAGGGGGGGCGGGCAATGGAACATTCTCCCGGCCGCGCATCCTCACTTCCCAGTGCGGGCTCTTTCCTCCTTCGCGCCCACAGACAACCCTATCAGAGCAGAAGAACCAAAGACAGATCCCATGGCATAAGGCAAAAGCAGGCAGATTAACAAAACCAGCAGGGTTGGGGTTTTTTTTGGCATTTTGGCCCTTGTCTGTCCAAGACGTATTTGGAGAGAAGGTGGGGCGCTTCTGAGTTTGAGGATGGGGAGGACAGCAGACCTGCGGGCACAAACTGTCAGGCCCAGGGGAGCCTCCCCCGCCTGCTCAGCGGCCTCCTTCCCGGGTCCAGTTTCGGGCATTGATGAAGAGCTGGAGCCAGGGGGAGGCAGTCAGGGTGTCAAATGGGGGAGGTCGCCAAGCCCACTGCCACGGCCGCACGGCCCGCTCAGGGTGAGGCATGAGAGCCAGGTGGCGGCCATCAAGGGAGCAGACGCCTGCCACCCCCCCGGGGGACCCGTTGGGATTCATGGGGTACTGTTCCGTGGGCTGGCCAGCATCATCGGCCCAGTGCAGTGGGGCCAAGCCCCTGGCCTCAATCTGGGCTTGGCGTTCCGGAGAAGAAAATGCCATGTAACCTGCAGGGGGGCGGGTGGGGGGTGGAGGAGGGAAGTGAGGGCAAAGCTCCCCCACGGCCTCCGCCCACGCCGGCCCCCAGGCCCTCCCGCCGGCCTTCCGGAGCCTGACCTTCCCCGTGAGCGCTCCACACGGGCAGCACGGCGCCCTCCATCCCTCGCAGCATCAGGGCGGGCCCAGGCCCCACCCGCACGCTGGCCCAGCGGGACTCGAAGCGCCCGGACAGATTGTGGCGCAGCACGAGGCCAGGTGGGGCGGGCCAGGGGTCCGGGCCCGGCTCCTCGGCCTCCTCGCTGGGGCTGCCTCCCACCCAGCCCAGCAGAGCCAGCAGCTGACAGCCATTACACACGCCCAGGCTGAAGGTGTCCGGCCGCCGCCGGAAGCGCCTCAGCTCGGCCCCGGCCAGCGGGTGGAAGGTCACGGCAGCTGCCCACCCTAGGAGGACACAGGGACGTCAGGGTGGGCTGGCATGGAGGGGGACGGCCGCCCTCCTGTGCCAGCCCGCCCGGTTCCACCTGCCATGAGCCCCCCAGCCCCCAACACACATGCACACACATACATACGTGCGCACACATACCCCCTACAGGGCAAATACAAAGGGAAGAAACAGGTTTATCTGCTTAAATGTTGCCATTCCTGGACCAGAGGTGGCCCGTAAGTTTTTTGGCTTGGCCAGCAGAGCATTTTCAACACTTTTTATTTAACTGACGTTTAAAAATAAGACTTCAGGGGCGCCTGGGTGGCTCAGTCGGTTAAGCGTCTGCCTTCGGCTCAGGTCATGATCCCGGGGTCCTGGGATCGAGCCCGCGGGAAGCCTGCTTCTCCCTCTCCCACTCCCCCTGCTTGTGTTCCCTCTCTTGCTGTGTCTCTCTCTTTCAAATAAATAAATAAAATCTTTAAAATAAATAAATAAATAATAAAAAAATAAAAATAAGACTTCATATAAAAATCTGGATTTGGCGGCACCCCAGTCCGTCAAGCATCTGCCTTCAGCTCAGGTCATGATCCCAGGGTCCTGGGATCGAGCCCCGCCTCGGGCTCCCTGCTCAGCGGGAAGCCTGCTTCTCCCTCTGCCCCTCCCCCTGTTTGTGGTCCTCTCGCTTGCTCGCTCTCTCAAATAAATTCTTAAAAAAAGAAAAAAAAGAACCATTAAAAAAAAACCAATCTGGGGGCGCCTGGGTGGCTCAGTTGGTTAAGCGACTGCCTTCGGCTCAGGTCATGATCCTGGAGTCCCGGGATCGAGTCCCGCATCGGGCTCCCTGCTCGGCAGGGAGTCTGCTTCTCCCTCTAACCCTCCTCCCTCTCATGCTCTCTGTCTTTCATTCTCTCTCTCTCAAATAAATAAATAAAATCTTAAAAAAAAAAAAAAAACAACCAATCTGGATTCTTGGCTTCTCTCAGAAACCAGAAAGATCTGGCCACACTGAACCTGCCTTCCGAGAGCACAATGTGCTGGCGCTGTGTGCTTGCCACCCCTTTAGACGCGGTCCGTGCCACCCAGCCACCCCGCCTCACGTCAGTTACCCACGGGCCCGCTGCGGGCACCCGGCCCAGAGTGAATGTCCTCCCCAGCCCCAGCCCTGCGGAGGTGAGAGGCCAACTCCCGGTCAGGAAGAGGGGGGCCGAGGCAGCTCCGCAGAACGTGCAGCGGAGGGAGCGAGCAGACGCCCGGCACCTACCTTTGGCAGAGCCCAGGACATCCGCAAAGCTGAAGCCGCCCACGAAGGCCACACCACGGAACGTGTCCAGACCGATTGCCCCCGAGCACAGGTCCTGCATGGTCACGTCCCACACCTGGCAGGACAGGCAGGAGAAGTATAGGAGGACACACAGCCCGAGGCCCAGCCCCGGCCCCAGCTCTGCCGGCCACCCCGCTCACCTCAAACCCGGCCAAGTGGAAGGCATCTGCCATCTCGCGGTCTCCATTACTGCCCTCCTCTCGCAAGATGGCAACGCGGGGCACGGGACCACCTGGGGGAGGCGGAGTGTCTCTGGGCCAGAGGGCTCCTTCCCTACCACAAACCACCCGCCCCTGCCACCGGACACCTTTTCCTGGGCAGGCCCCGGCATCCAGGCCTTGGGTTGCAACCCCAGGCTGAGGGTCGGGGAAGCCCAGACGGCCCAGAGTCCCTCACCAGGCTCGTGGGGCACGGGTGCTTTGGGGAAGGTTGGGGGCAGGCAGTAGCTGGGCCCCGTCCGCTCCCTCAGCCCCTGTTCTTCCTCGGCCACACAGTGCGGCTCTGCCTGCAGCCGGTCCAGCTGGAAACTCGTCTCCTCCCAGACGGCTCGTAGCTGCCCAACAGGCTCCTCCAGGACCACGGCCCCGTTCACGGACACTCGCACCTAGAGGGAGGGGCACGCCAATCAGGGCCAAGAGCGAGGGTGTCCGGCCTGGGCTCCCCGCCCCGCCCCCCCGGCTGGCACAGGCGAGCCACGGCCTCCCCGCTGTGCACCGCCCTGCCCTTCCTCACCAGGGCGTGGGGCCCGGCGTCGCCCGTGGGACCCAGCTCCAGGCAGCGGAGGCCGGCCGCCTGGTAGCGCTCCAGCACCTGGGCCAGGTCTGGCTCCTGCACCTCCAGCACCAGGCCCGGCTCCTCAGCAAACAGCACAGACAGCGCTGGGAGAACAAGGCGGGCACGAGGGTGACGAGGGTGCCGCCAGGGGGGTGTGGGGGGTCAGAGATGAGGGGAGGCCTGGGAGAGAGGGACCAAGGATGTGGCCTCAGGGTCTGCGGTGGGGGGGGGGGGGGGGCGTCCCAGATGGGTGAGTCACCAGGCTCAGTGGTCAGAGAAGATAGCCAAGGACTCGGGAACGGGGTTGGGGAACTCCATTTTCTTCACAGGACGTGGGGTCTACAGGGTGGGGCAGGCAGCCCAGGCCCGAGTCCAGACCCCAAGCTCCTCACCGTCGACCCCAGAGATAGGCACATCCACCTCTATCCCACAATTCCCAGCAAAGGCCATCTCTAGCAGGCAAGTGATGAGACCCCCGTCACTGACATCATGGCCTGAGCAGAGGAGGCGGTCTGGAGGAAAGAGAAAAATGCTCAGCAGCCGCAGGGCCCAAACCTGGTGGGCCTGCACCTCCTTCTGCAGAGTAGGTCACGTGGGAGAATGTGGGCACACTCCAAGAACCAGAGGCCAGGGCGATGGACCCCTCTTGCCCACCCTCCTTACTTGCTCAGCCGGTGAGTGTCTGCCATGTGTCAGTCACGTGCACCATCTCCCCCAAGGCCTCACTCACCTCTCAGCAGCCCCTGGGTGACGTTAAAGGCACGCACCAAGTTCTCGGGGAGGTCCAGGTTGGGAGGCTGCTCACCCAGCTGCGAGAAGCATTGGGCCAGAGCTGTGCCCCCCAGCCGGTGCTGCCCGGGGCTCAGAGGCACATACAGCAGAAGGCCTGGGGAGACGGGAAAGGGGTGAGGGAGCTGGACGGCTTAGAATGCCCTGCCCTGCTCACGACTACTAAGGTTCCCAGCATGTGGACAGACCCACAGACCCCCAGTCCCAGAAACAAGACGAGGGGCCCGGACCTCCCAGAGGACCCAGCTCTGAATACACAGGCAGTGAGGAGGGGGGAAGGGCCCGTACCTCCCCCTCCAGGATGCTTGAGGTCTGGGGTCACAGTGGCTGTAATGTCTGGACAGACAGCATAGGCTGAGATGACCAGTGATCCTGCAGAGCAAGGAGTAAGAGAGTGGGGGTGCCTGGAGGCTGCAGGCGTTGGAGCATTCGACTACTGGCTTCAGCTCAGGTCATGATCTCAGGGTCGTGAGATCAAGCCCCGTGTCCGGCCAGCTCTGGGCTCAGCAGGGAGTCTGCGTCCCCTCTCACTCTCCCTCTGCCCCCTCGCTGCTCTCGCCCACAATCTCTAAAATAACTTAAAAAAAAAAAAAAGGTAATCACAAACCTCTATCTCTGAAACAAACATTATATGTTAATAAAAAATTAAAAAAAAAAAAAAGACGAGTAAGAGAGCGAGGTGCCAGCCCAGCCCCGCAGGTCTGCCCCTCTCCCCATGAGCCCCGGACCATACCAGGAGCCCGCACTGTCTCAGAGCCGACCCGGGCGGCCATGCTGAGAGAGTCCTTGCCACCATCCACTGCCACACCCAAGGCTGCCATCACCGTCACCATAGCCTCACAGGCGTCAGCCAGAGCTGCGCCCTCCCCCGGGAGCTTGGCTGCCCACATCCAGTTCCCGCTGCACTTCACGTCCTGGGAAGCGGCGAACATCGGCCGTCAGAGAGAAGAGCGGTGGGGAGTCTGGGCTGGGGGCGGAGGGGCTGGGAAGTCACGGGCAGGAAGGACAAGAGGGCAAGGTGGAGGGTGGCCGCAGATGCGTCCCAGCGGGACTCACCCGGAGGTCGGTGACCAGAGCGAACACCAGGTTGGTGAGGGCTTCGGCCACAGCCAGCCGGGCGGCCGCCTTGGGGTCCAGCAGGCTTTTGACAGGCTGCTCTCCCAGAGCTGTGGCAGCCCCGACGAGCTCCTGGTGACTCAGTGCCACGACGGCCACATCTGCCAGGGGGGTCTGCAGGGCTCCCACACACTGCTGCTGGGCCACCAGGCCGCCCACAGAGCGGTCCACCTGCAGAACCAGCTGGGGTTGGCAAGGGGCGGGGGACCCACACACACAGGCCCGAGGCGGTGGGAGCAGGGCAGCAGGCCTTCAGGACCGCTTCTCCCTTGGGCCTGCTGAGTCCCCATAGTCACGGGGAGGGGGAGCAGAGGAAGGGTACAGGGGCGGAGCAGGGGGTGTGGGGAGCACCTTGTTGGTGAGGTAGCGCTTGCTGGCCACGGCAGGCAGCCTCAGAACGCGCTCCAGAGCCTGGCGCACACGCAGACCCGGGGGCAAGGCCAGGGGCTTCAGCACGGGGAGACTCCTCTGGAGGAAGAACTCCTAAAACACAGAAGGTGACAGGGGTGTGAGCAGCTGCGGGAGCGCCAGGCACATAGGGGACAAAGCACGCGTTGGGCAAAGGGCGGTCGCAAGAGCTGGAGCAGAGAAGGGAGGAAAACCGCCTTCCCTCCCACCCCCACATACCTTCCGAGGCATCTTGCCCAGCACCCAATCCAGCTCCAGGTCCACAGGGGTTGGGGAAGACAAGGGGGGGCCATCCTTCTGGCCATTTCTTCCAGTGGGGCACTCCCGATCGTCCACCAGCACTATCTACAGCCACACAGCCCAGAGGGAAGAAGACTGTGAACCCCAGCAGGGAATACTTCCAGAAAGCCAGGCAGAAGCACGCTTTCCACCCTCTGTCTGGCTTCCCCGTTGAGTACCTGCCCCTGGCCGCCTCCTACATGCTGTCCGCCAGTTTGCGTGTCACCAACTCCCATCCTCCTCTCATCTCTTCCCCCTGACGGCTCTCCCTCCCTCCAGCCCGGACGCAAGCAGCTCCAAGCCCACCCACTGCGGCCGCCACTGACTCCCTGGGCCAACTCACTCTCCTGTCCCCAGTGATGGTGCCCACAAAGCTGGCCGGGCAGCGTTCCCGAGCGCTGACGCGACTGAGGAAGTCCCGGTCAAGGGGCCTCAACAGAAGTGCATTCGACTCCTGGTACTCGGCCCCCCAGATTTCCAGGGCGTTCAGGGTCGGATCCCCAAGCTGCATCCAGGAGGGAGGAGGAAAGGGAAGGGTCAGTGGGCACTCCCCAGTCTCATGTCTTTGCTAGGAGTCTCGGGGAGAAGGCTGGGGCCGGCGGGGATGGGGACATGGCCAGACCTCAGGGGACAAGGCCCACCTGGAAGCGGCTGGTGTAAATGACGGCCCCGGCGGGGTCACTCAGCTCCTTCAGGACATTGCCTGGTGAGAGGGCATAGGGG
This sequence comes from Mirounga angustirostris, assembly GCF_029215605.1. NCBI lineage: Eukaryota > Metazoa > Chordata > Mammalia > Carnivora > Phocidae > Mirounga > Mirounga angustirostris. The sequence continues at coordinate 47,978,333 of NW_026991725.1, read as the reverse complement.
AGAGGTGGTGACCCGGCCATGGTCAGGCCCTGGCCTCCAAAGAAGCCCCTAATTCTATGTGTCCAGCTGCACCCCCACCACCAACCATCCCGCGACAGCAGGCTCCCACGCCCCCCAATGCCGAGCCTCTCCAGAAGGTACAGGGGGTGGAGAATAGGACCCAAGGCCCGGCGGCCACTTGCAGACCCCCAATGCCTCTGCCTCAGCCGAATGTGGCAAGAGGCCAGGGAGGCCAAGTCCCTCATCCCAATTCCTTTCCTCACCATTGCCACCAGCACCCTGGTCGTGGAGGCTGCAGATGGGGTTCCCCCTGGCGGCCTCCACACAAGCCCGGATCACACGGTTCATCTTCTGTTCCATCTCTGGGTCCCCGCGCTGCACAGCCCCAAAGTCCAGCTCACTGGTGTTGTCTCCCTGCACCTGGGGGAAGGGACGGCAGAGCTCGGCTGGAGGGGTCTGGGGGCTCACACCCCACCGATGCCCAGGGCCTGACAACGTCACGGAGCCTGCCCCTGAGCTGGTCCCACTCACCTGCACAGACGACGCAGCTCCGCCCCCAACTCCGATCCTATAGACAGGACCCCCAACCTTCACCACATCCATGCCTGAGAGGAAGGAAGGCAGAGTCAGGATGCTGGGGAAGCCAACAGAAGAAGCGGGAGCAGGAACAAGTGTAAGGATAAAGGGAAGCGGGCAAGAGGGGAGAGCGATCAATATTACAAACGTACGTATTCTTTGGGTAAATAAACGCGGCAGAATTTATGCTTCAGCTTTATCGACACAGGCACAAAATCACCTATGCACAAAATTAAACATTGCAGCATCATTTGCGATACCAAAGATAGGAAATACAGTTGACCCGTGAACAACACTGGGGTTAGGGGGTGCTGACCTGCACAGTAAAAAATGTGTGCAGAACAATCAACTCCCTCAAAAGTCAACTACTAGTAACCTACTATTGACCAGAAGCTTTACCAATAACGGTTAATAATTAATAAAAACCAATGAACTAATAAATAAGTAAAAAACTAACGAACAATTAACACACATTCCATATGTTACAGTACACTGTATTCTTACAATAAAGTAAGCTGGAGAAAAAAGAATATTCAGAAAATCAGAAGGAAAATACGTTTACAGGACTGTACCGTCTTTTTCAAAAAAAATCCATGCACAAGTGGACCTGCATGGCTCAAACCCGTGTTGTTCAAAGGGTCAACTGTGATGTAAATGCTAACAAGAGGGAGCTGATTCATAAATTACAGTATATCCATACACTGAAACACTATCCCCCCCAAAAAGAGGATCACATGAATGATTTTTACGATATTTATCAATATGACATGATCTCCAAGATACATATACTGCTAAGTGAAAAGAGCAAGTTACAGAATTATGCGCGCCCCTTTACAATTGCATCAGAAAGAAAATAACAGTAATTAACGTAACAACAGAAGTGCAAGACTTACGCACTGAAACTACAACACCTATTAGTAGACCTAAACAAATAGAAACAGATCCCATGTTGACAGAGTAAAAGGTTTAACTTTGTTATGATGGCCATGTTACCAACTGATCTGCAGTCAACCCAACCCCTGTCACAATCTAGCTGTCTTTTTCACAGAAATGGAGCAGCTGATCCTAAAATGTGCACTGAAATGTAAAGGACCTAGAACAGTCAAAACAATCTTAAAAAAGAACAAAATTGGAGGACCCATTCTGCCTGCTTTTAAAACTTACTACAAAGCTGTAGTAATCCAGACAGTGTGGTTCTAGCACAAGGACAGACAGATACATCAATCGATCTGTGGACTATGGAATACAACTGTGAATCCATTATGAACTTTATGTTTATGGCCAGTTGATTTTTGTTTCTTTTCTTCTTTTAAGTTGGCTCCGCACCCAACATGGAGCTTGAACTCACAACCCCAAGATCAAGAGCCACATGCTCTACCGACTGAGCCAGCCAGGAACCTCCGGGGCAACTGATTTTTGAAAAGTCCCAAGACCATTCAGCAAGGTACAAACAGTCTTTTCAAAACATGGCATTAGGACAACTGGATATCCATGCGTAAAAGAGAGAAGTTAGACTCCTATCTCACCCCATATAAAAAAATTCATTCAAGGGGCGCCTGGGTGGCTCAGTTGGTTAAGCGACTGCCTTCGGCTCAGGTCATGATCCTGGAGTCCCGGGATCGAGTCCCGCATCGGGCTCCCTGCTCAGCAGGGAGTCTGCTTCTCCCTCTGACCCTCCCCCCTCTCATGTGTGCGCTCTCTTTCTATCTCATTCTCTCTCTCAAATAAATAAATAAAATCTTTAAAAAAAAAAAATCATTCAAAATGTATCAGAGGGCCGTCTGGGTGGCTCAGTCGGTGAAGCGTCTGCCTTCGGCTCAGGTCATGATCTCAGGGTCCTGGGATCGAGCCCCTCGTCAGGCTCCCTGCTCAGAGGGGAGCCTGCTTCTCCCTCTGCCCCTCCCCCTGCTCTTGCTCTCTCTCTCTCTCCTTTTCCCTCTCTCGAATAAATAAAAAATCTTAAAAAACAAAAAAAAAAGTATCAGAAACCTAAACGTAAAAACTATAATAATACGACAAGAAAACATAGCTGCAAGTCTTTGTGACCTTGGCTTAGGCAATGGTTTTGTTAGCCGTGACATCAAAACCATCAGCAGCAAAGAAAAATACAGATAAACCTGACTTGACCGAAACTAAAAACATTGTTTTCTTCATAAGACACCATGAAAAAAGTAAAAAGGCAACCCACAGAACAGGAAAAAATACTTGCAAATCATGTATCTATCTGATAAGCGTTTAGCATCCTGAATACATAAAGCTCCTATAACCACCAAAAAAGAAAGACAACCCAATTTAAAAATGGACAGAGAATCCAAAAAAAAAAAAAAAAAAAAAAGACAAAGAATCCAGAAAGACGTTTCCCCAAGGAAGATCTCTAAACACACGTGAAAAGATGCTCAACATCATTAGTCATTAGGGAAATGCAAACCCAAACCACAATGAGATGCGACTTCAGGCCGTAGGGTGGCTAGAATCAGAGAGACAGGTAACAGAGTTGGTGAGGATGTGGAGAGTTCAGAACCCTCTTACACTGCTGGGGGAGTGCAAAATGGTGCTTTGGAAACCAGTCTGGCAGTTTTTCAAAAAGCTGGACACAGTTACTGTGCGAGCCCCCGATTCCACTCATAGTTACACAGGCTGGAGGCATGAGAACATAGGGGCCCAGAAAACATGTACACGTGTGTTTACAGCAGCATTATCCACACTAGCGGCAGAACCCAGATGTCTACCAACTGATGCACAGATAGACACACGAGAGGTTTGTCCCGAACAAGGAATGAGGGTCTGGTTCATGCTACCATACCGATAATTCTTGAACATATTGTGCAAAGTGAAAGGTGCCAGGCACGAAACTCTACATTCTGTGTGATTGCATTCACATGAAATGTCCGGAATAGGCAAACCCACAGAGATAGAAAGTAGATGAGCCGCCGCCAGAGGCTGAGGGAGGAAGACACTGCTAATGGGTATGGCGGTGACAAGAATGTTCTGGAGTTAGTGGTGCTCGAGGCACAGCTTTGTGCCTATCCTAAAAAACCGCTGACTTGTACACTTTAAAAGGGTGAACTTTATGGTACACGGATTACATCTCAATAAAGTGGTTATTAAAAAAAAAAAAAGTGTGCGCCTATGTTACTTGTTTTAAAAAAAAAAAGGACAAATACGCATACAGGTCTGTTCATAGATGCAGGAAAATACCTCCGGTCAGATACACAAGTCACTGGTTTACACCGGTTATCTCTGGAGAGGGAAACTGGGAGGTCAAGGGAAGGACAGCTTTCACTGTATGACCTTTTTGCCTTTTAAGTTCTGAACCACGTGACTGGGTCACCTCTTCCATAAACGTGACCTGGCTCTTATCTTGACTCCAGCACACGATGCAGCACACGATGGGGCCTAATGGATGTTTGACCCCCTGAACTGAGCGGGCAGATAAAAGCCCTGGCGCACGGCAGCCACTGAACAAACATGGGTTGGCCTGACTTAGCAGGGTGGGTCCCTGCCATGCGGGAGGAAACCGGGGCGCACACAGAGGCGATGCAGACCGAGCACCCCACTGGCGTAAAGCCCTATCCTGCCTTGGAAACCTGTACCGGGAGGAGAGACATGTGCTGGGAGATGAAAAACTAACCTAGGAAGTGGCCTCTAAACTCCCCTCCGGCAGTGCTGGGGACAAAGCTGGCTGGATATGAAGAAAAGGGGCGGCGGGCTCTTACCTGGCTCCGGGGGCTCCTTGCTCACATGCTCAGCTTCCATGGACCCGATGCCCCCGCTAAACATGATGGGCTTGATCCACTCACGCCGCTGGCCATCGGGGAGCTGGAGACCCAAGGAGCGGGCGAAGCCTGGAGCGTGGACATCCCAGGGAGAGGGGGCAGAGTCCAGTCACCCAGTATCCCCCAGCACCCACTCAGTCATACACCCCACCCTCCTCTGGTACTCGGTGTCCGTTATCCCTGACACCCCCAGCCTCACCGGCCAGCACTGGCTCCCCAAACTTGTTGCCGTAATCAGAAGCCCCATTACTGGCCTCAATGGCGACCTCCAGGGGCAGGGCGAAGTTCCCAGGATACTGGAAACTTGGGTCCTCCCAGGGCAGATTATAACCTGGAAGGAAAGCACAAAGTTGGTTGGACCGTTAAGACAGGACACAGAGGAGCCAGAGTCCTTCAGGAAGAGTCTAACTAAGCCACCAAGGACCACCCATGTGGGTAGAATGTCCCATTTTAGGAAATCCTATTTCAGGAAGATGTAGGGCCTACAATAAAGCACCGATCTTGCTCCCTAGGTCCCATGCCAATCTTCCCTCTGAGTCTTAGGATCAGGGTTCTTAAGGCTCTCTAAGAAATTGGACTTTGGGGGAGCCTGGGTGGCTCAGGTGCTTAAGCATCTGCCTTCAGCTCAAGTCATGATCTCAGGGTCCTGGGATCGAGCCCCGCACTGGGCTCCCTGCTCAGTGGGGAGTCTGCTGCTCCCGCTCTCTCTCTCTCTGTCCATCACAAATAAATAAATAAAATCTTAAAAAAAGGGAAAAGAAATAGGACTTGGGGGACAGGTGGTCATGAGACTGACCCAGTATCATGTTTCCTTGCTGAGCAGGTGCTAGTTTATAAAGAAAATGGCGGTTCTGCAAAGCCTGTCTGGTGACTTGGGTTTCCGCTGGCCTAGAGTCCTCACGGCAACGGGCCAGCTACTCTAGGGCCTGCCTCCCAAGAAAAGGCACCCAGGATGACCTAAGAGATAGAAGTGCTCCATGCCCGCCAGGACAAGGAAGAGAAGGTAGGGAGGAAGGAGGCGGGACCTGGGATGTGTAGGTTTCCAAAGCAATAGCCAGCAGTGCCAGCCACCACGTGGGCCCCGCGGCCCGTGCACTGGACATCTCGGATCCGGCCCCCTGTGCCTGTGGTCGCACCGCTGAAGGGGGCCACTCCTGTAAAGAGATGGGGGAGACGTGTGGGTACCAAAGAGACAAACCTCAGTTCTGACCGCCCCATTAAAAATCAGGATGGGACGCCTAGGTAGCTCAGTCGGTTAAGCATCCGACTCTTATCTCCGCTCAGGTCTTGATCTCAGGGTGGTGAGTTCAAGCCCCACGTTGGGCTCCATGTCAGGCATGGAGCCTACTTAAAAAAAAAAAAAAAAAAAAATCAGGACAAGCAGCCTCCCTGATTGTTCTTCCCAGGCCTGGACCGGAGGACCTTCACTCTACCCGACACTCTGATCTCATCGATCCATCCCCGGGACCCAGCTCACCTGTGGGGAAGTTGTGGGTCTCTGCCGTGAAGACGACGTGTCTCAGGGCCTGCTGTTGCCGGAAGCAGCTTGGCTGTGTGGGGTCCTCGGGCCGTAGGAATCGGACTTCCTTCCCCTGGATTGCACTGTGGACACAGTGGTTCTGGACCTTGCTTCCTTCCTGGGGCCTCCCCTCCCCTGAGCCTGCCGTCCCCCCCGACCTCAGGCACAGCCCACCTGCTGTTGTCACAGAACTTAAGGATGTTGTTGGGGTTCGAGGACGCCTGGGTGCTCATGATGGACTCAAAGAGGGAGTGTGCCAGTTCCTGCCCGTCCATGTGGAGAAGGCCCTTGAAGAACCAGTGCCGACTGTGTTCGCTGCAGGGGTGATGCAGGGAGGGAAGGAAAGGCGGAAAGCTGGGTCACTTCTCACGCCATGCCGTGTCTTCTCAGCAATCAGCAACAGTTAACGGCCAACTCTTACATAGAGAACAAGTCAGAATAGATTCCAAAAGGCCATAGCCTTCAAACGTCCTGTCACTGTGGAGTGCTCAGATCCAAAGTGAATATGAAATTGAGACTTGGGTATAGACTACCAGATGGAGGAGGAGCCCGGGCCCTCAAACGGACTCAGGGACACCCCCGAGCCAGAGGAGAGCCACGAAGGCAAGTCCCCGTGCCCTTCCCTTCCAACCTCCACAGGCTCAGCCTTCAGAACGTCCCCATCGCCCCACCACCTATTGGACTGAGCCAAGTCGAAGGCCTCCACGGTGCTGGGGTTCCGCTGTAGCTCCTGGAAGCGTCTGGTGTAGAAATCCAGGTCCCAGGAGTCTAGGGCCAGGCCTAGGAGACAACCCGGGAGAGATGACTGTAAGGCTCAGGTCACCAGGTCCTGGGGCTCAGCGCCCCCTGACTGGCCTCGCCTGGGCCTCCCTCCCAGGCACCCCGGCTCACCCAGCTCCCGGTTGGCCTTCTCCAGGGCACACCGGCCCTCAGCCAGGATGTTGATAGAGCCGTTGAGAGGTGTGGAAATGCTCCCAAGAGAGAAGCTCTGGATGGGATGGGGGAAGTGCTGCTCGGTCATGCGGTCATGCAGGGTGGCCAGAGCGATGGTCTTCATCTCAGCTGATGGAGGGTGGGCAAACTAGGGGCAAACACACACAAGACGGCAGGAGGTGGAGGGCTGAAGTCTGGACAGAGTGGTGCACCCCGGGTCCTCCCAGTCATGCAGGGCCAGCCCATGGCTAATCTGCGTGGTGCCCGAGTGCCGATTAGAAAGACATGCCCCATCCAGGCACGAGCCCATGTAAGGATGCCCAGATTAGCAAGGGGACCACAGGCTGGACTTCCTTCCCATTCAGCCCTCGACCAGGAAGTCTCAGGCAGTGAACAACCTGCCAACAAGACAGGCCTAAAGCCAAGAGCTCCTCCCCATTTCTCCCGAGTTCAGGACCTCATCTCTTTTATCTCTGGCCCAGCTCCTCCTCCCCCTCACCACAGATAGCCCAACACCTCACCGAGAGCAGGTAGCGCCGGGTGGTCTCCACGCGATCCACAGCCCCCAGCCCAGCAGCCCAGCACACTGACACGATGTTGGTGGATGCTGGGGTCGAGAAGTTCAGCCTGAGGAGTGGGCTGGATGGTTAGGACCTGAGAGCACCAGCGGAGAAGGTGGACCCCGCCCACAGCTGTCCCACTGACCTCTCACCTCTATCCCCCTCCCCACTGGCCTCTAGCCTCAGACCCAGGCACCAAGAAACCTGCTTTTGAAGGTCACTCAAATCAAACTGGACCCGTCCTTCCAGCATAAAATGCTTTGACATCTTACTTCTCAGAATGCAATCTGTTTTACTTACAGAACGTGCCTGGTAGCTGGCTCAGTCTTTCAAAGACATCTTCCCATATGGGGAAGGCAGATGCATGGCCTTCTAAGCAGGGAGTAGGATGGAGTAAAGGAAAAACAGATCTGTCAAGGGTCACAGGAGAAGGAAGAAGAGGAATGGGAGTGGAAGGGGTGGGCAGTGCGTCTGGAAGGGAGCTCGGCCTGAGAACATGGAATGCATTTACCCTGGGCTGAGACACTCGCCTGGGCCCAACCTCCAGCAGCAGGTCGTTGGAGTCAGAATGGAGCCAGGACTCCTGAGCAACATCACCCAGTAACAAGGGGCAGCCAAAGAGCCATGTCAGCTTCTTCATCTCCTCAGCGCTCGGGAGGGACTTGGCTGCAGGGGGACAGGACGGGGATATGCTGAGACCCTGCCCGGCCTGGCACTGCCCCGCCCATCCAGTACTTGGCCCAACCTGTCCAGTTCACATTGTAGCACAGCTCTGTCTTGACACCCTGCAGCGCTGGCAGCTTCCCTTGGAGTTTCCTCCGAGCGTGTCCAGAAGCTGCCCTCTCATGGCCAGAGGGATGGACATAGAAGTGAAGAACGGAGGCCATCGCTGGAGTTGTCCGTTGTGGGAAATGACGTAGATCCCTGAAAGGTAATTAGCTATTCCCTGTCAAACAGATTTCAGATTTCCAAGACAGCTGAGGCTCTGGAGGCATTAGGGACGGGGTGGGGAAAACAGGAGCATTCGGAGAGATGAGATACTCTGAAAAACGGAAGCTCGGGGGGCTTCATCCTGCAAAATGTGGGAACAGGGTATACGGGTACATCCTTGGCACACGATCCTTGAGCACCTGCACTTTGCTGGGCCCCAGGCAAGGTCTTAGGAACACCGCTCTGAAGACAAAAACCATTTCTGCCCTCACAGACCTTACATTTTATTGAGGGAGACAGGCAAGCGCCCCGACATTTCCAGCCCAGTGTGGTTAAGGCTGAGAGACTGTGGCTACCAGGCTAGCACTTGAGGAATTAGGGAAGACTTTCTGGAAAAAATAGCATCTAAATGTAAACCCACAGGATGAGCTGGACTGGGCCCAGTTGGTGGAGTCAGATGACACCATTCTTCTGGTATGCTCTACCTTCTGGCTGCTCCAGGTCAGGCACCTGTCCTTCACTCTCTTCTGTCTACATGCTCTTCCCAAGTGACTTCATCCAGACCCGTGGCCTTAAATACCATCTAGTAGACTGAGCCAGTGAAACTGCCAGGATTCAACCCTTTTTGTCCCAAAACGGCAATTTCATCTCATTCAAGTCGCTATCTGCCAACAGATGCCATATCTTAATTCAATCCTGACTCTCCTGGACACTCCAAACTGGTACATTAAAATGCTCACGTGAGGGCGCCTGGGTGGCTCAGTTGGTTAAGCGACTGCCTTCGGCTCAGGTCATGATCCCGGAGTCCCGGGATCGAGTCCCACGTCAGGCTCCCTGCTCAGCAGGGAGTCTGCTTCTCCCTCTGACCCTCCTCCCTCTCATGCTCTCTGTCTCTCATTCTCTCTCTCGCAAATAAATAAAAATCTTAAAAAAAAAAAAAGCTCACGTGACAGCTCCACGTGGATGTCTCATAAACACCAATGGTAGTCTGTTTGGGCCAAAACAAAAATTCTGATCTCTCCCTTCTCCAGACCTCCTGTCCTCCCAGTCTTCCCCATCCAATCAGCACACAGGCCAAAAATACAGTCAACCTCACTTCTTCCCGAGCCCTCTCTATATCTAATCCATCAGCAAATCTATTTCCAAACATATCCCAAATCTGTCCACATCCTTTTTTTTTTTTTTTTTTTTTACTTGACAGAGAGAGACAGAGAGAGAGGAAACACAAGCAGGAGGAGAGGGAGAAGCAGGCTCCCCACTGAGCAGGGAGCCCTATGCGGGGCTCGATCCCAGGATCCTGGGATCATGACCCAAGCCGAAGGCAGATGCTTAACCAACTGAGCCACCCAGGCGCCCCTGTACATATCCTTTCATCTTGGCTACCATCACTCCTTCAAGCCATGACCGTCACTCACTTGGGGCCTCCTGAATAGCACCCCTGATTCCACTCCTGCCCCAACCACAAACCATTTGCCGTATTTCAACATAAGTGAGATCATGGCTTCTCATCACACATGGTGTAAGCTTCTAACTCAGGACCCTGGCTCACCTAGCCTGGCCCCCTGCCCACTTCTCCAACCCTATCTCACACCATGATCTTTTTCACCTGCAACGCCCCCACCACACTTGCTTCTTTTGTATTCTAACTTGCCAACCTCAGTTTTGGAAGGCCATTTTCTCACCCTGATATTTGCATGGGTAGCATTTTTTTTTTTTTTAAGATTTTATTTATTTGACACAGAGAAAGAAGCAGGCAGAGGGAGGGAGAGAGAAGCAGGCTCCCTGCTGAGCAGAGAGCCCCATGATGCAGGGCTCAATCCCAGGATCCTGGATCATGACCTGAGCCTAAGGCAGAGCCACCCAGGGGTCCCATGTCTAACTAGCACTTTCTTATTTAGATTCCTGGCCTCTAGCCAGGGACTTCCTCAACCCACTCCTATCAGACAGCCCTATCTTATTTTCCTATATAGTATTTAGCAGTACTTGAAATTTTATTTTATCTATTTACTACCTCACATTTCATTTTATTTTTTTTTATTTTTAATACCTGACATTTTAACTTATTTAAAACTCTACCTTCCCCACTAGAACAAAATCTCCACGTGGGCACGGACTGCAGCTGTCTTACCTCCACTGGATTGCCACGGCTTGGGAAAATAGGTGGGGCTTAAAAAGGAAAAAAAAAAAATATCTAGCATTTGCTGACTGACTGAAGGAACTCTTGACTTACATCCCTCAGCAGCCCCTCCCGCCCTTTCAGGCCAGGCCTCATTTCAGGGAAGGATGCTGGATCCCGGTTTCTCAGCGCTCCCCACCCCATTCTGATCACCCTTTCTAAGGTCAGGCCCCTCACGGTTGTCCTTTATACCGTAACTGCCACAGGATTTATCACATAGAAACCACCCGCCTTAGGTCTACCAGGCACCCTCCAAGAGCGCAGGGGCAGGGCTGTCTCTATCGGGGCTGCATGCCCCACGACAAGGAGGACATAAGCGAGGCAGTCGGCAGGGAGGCTTTCTGGTGGTGGAAGAAACCGGGCAAGAGGGGCAGACTTTACGTGCGGGGGTGTCCTCCCCTGACTCGCGTCCACGGACCGCGCACATGGTCGCAGGGAAGGGCCCCAGCTGGACGCCGCTCTGCCCGCTGGGGACACGGAAGCGGCCCGCATCAACCAGGCCGGGGGTGAGCGCAGAAAGGGATGCAGCCAGCAAGGTAGCAAGGATGACCCAGGAGAGCGATACCCACGTGAGAGATGGCCGGAACAGACTCGCGGGCCGATGGCACCCCGATGAGTCATCCGAGGGCGCCAGGGAAGACGCGGCCCGGGCGGCGCCCCGCCCCTTCCGCGCGCCCCGCCCCCTTCCGCGCGCCCCGCCCCCGTCCGCGCGCCCCGCCCCCGTCCGCGCAGCCGCGCCCGGGGGGTGGAGCTACGCAATCTTGCCTGGAGGGCCCCTGGCTGGCGCGGACCGCCTTCTGTTCTGGTCTTGGTTTCGGGGTGCTGAGATCGGCCAGCGTGGGGCTCCCTGCTCAGCGGGGCATGTGCTTCTCCCTCCCGCTCTTCCTCTGTGCGCCGCTCTCTGTCTCTCAAAAGGATTAAGGGAACAAAGTAGAATGGGGGACATTCAGCATAGCAACAGCAGGAAGGGCTTCCCACCTGTAGCCTTAAAGGGACAAAGGAGGGAATGGTGCTGTCCAGCGGCTAGAGACGTGGAGCTGATGTGGGAAATGAAGGGAAAAGAAAAATTAAATTTCCTTACTACCTACAGCCCACGGACAAGTCCTTGAAACAGGCAGAGTGGCATTCCTCTAGAAAGTCAGCTGCCTCCGTGTTAATACTTTACCAAGGGCAAAAGGTAATCTTAGCCCAACCCCCCAGGATCCTATAAGTCTACTTTAACATATAAAAATTCTTTTGGGGGGCGCCTGGGTGGCTCACTCGGTTAAGGGTCTGCCTTCAGCTCAGGTCATGATCTCAGGGTCCTGGAATTGAGCCCCGCATTGGGCTCCCTGCTCAGCGGGGCGTTTGCTTCTCCCTCTCTTTCCGTCTGCACACGCGCTGTCTCTCTCAAATAAATAAAATCTTTAAAAATTGTAAAAATTTAAAAATTGTAAAAAAAATAATGAATATTCCTTTGGAAACTTCCTTTATCTCTACCCCCAGGATACAGGTTGGCAATCATCCCCCAAGCATATGACCCACCAATATACATCTGAGGGGTCTCACGACTAAGGTTTTATTAGATAGTAATAAATGACCTTTTCCCAACAATAGCTAGCCCCCTCAAGGTCTTAGAAACCTTGCTTCCAAAATGCTGCCCCTAACCTCCTCCCAACTTGAAATATATAATGAACCACTCCTCATGTCCCCAGTGCAGCTCTTTCTGCCCACGGGTCCTGTCCCGTGCTTTAATAAAACCACCTTTTTGCACCAAAGATGTCTCAAAAATTCTTGGCTGTAGCTTTGAACCCTAACATCGTTTCTACATCATAGCCATGAAAGAAAGGCATCCGACAGGGCAAAGGAGGCCACAAGTACAGTGTTCAGGGAGAGAGGGAATAACACTGTGTCCTCTCCTCCTGTCCTCAAGTTCCCACATAAACTGTTTCTGTCTCTCATTAGCCAAACCTAATCTGAAGCCTGAGGGCAAGGAAGCTGGAGGGGCGTGGCATGGCGTGGCAAACACAATACCTGGTGCAGTGGTCTTTTTACTGAGTCACACAACAAAGAAATGGTCAGAGTAAAAAGTGAAAGTCTTTATCTTCATCTCTCTCCGTATTCATTCCCCTCCACGCTACAGGTTCAAGACAAGGGTAAGGCAAGTGAGGCACCTAGGGTGCAAAACTTAGAGAAGTACTTAAAATGTTCACCTAATTCCAACCCTGCCCCAGACATAACAGTAACTACCTGTTTGGTGTATAAAGTTCCAGGCTATTGAAATGAGTACTCTCAGCCTCGCTTCTGACAGAGGCCATATGTTGATCTTTGACATCTGAGCACTTCTTGCTTTCTTTCCCTTCAGGCACTCCTTGGCTCCATCCAGTACCTACCTTCCAGAACCTTTCAGAACTTTCCAGAATCTTCCAGGAGCCTTAGTTTGCTCAGCTCTCTGGTCCTATTTCCTTCACATTTTCTTTCTTTCTTTGTGTGTGTGTGTGTGTGTGTGTGTGTGTTAAGGCTCCATTCCCAACGTGAGGATTGAACTCACAACCCTGGGATAAAGAGTTACCTGCTCTACCAACTGAGCCAGCCAGATGCCCCTCCTCCACATTTTAGTAGTCCCAGGGCACCATAAATTTTCAGCTTTCACCTCCATAGAGTGACTTCCAGATTTATCTTTTTGGCCCTAATCCCTCTCCTGACTTGGGTCCCATATATCCAGCTGCCCCTTTGACAAGTACAAACTGTTCAAATCACCAGGTCTGGAGACAACACACTTCCTTCCGTGTGTGTCGGGCCAGCCACTCTTGGTGCTTCCCTAGTATCTCCCCCTCTCCCACCACATTCCTTGAAGATGCTTATTAAATCAAGCTTGATCTACTTCAGTGGCTTGCTATTCTCTTGTGCCCCTCTCATTTGGTCTTGCATGCGGCCACCAGATTAACCTACATTTAAATCACACCACAGAGGGACACCTAGGTGGCTCAGTTGGTTAAGCGTCTGCCTTTGGCTCAGGTCATGATCCCAGGGTCCTGGTATCAAGTCCTGCATCAGGCTCATTGCTCAGCGGGAGCCTGCTCTCCCTGACAAATAAATAAAACTTAAAAAATAAATAAATCACACCAATGGGGGGTTGGTGAGGGGGTAGATTCAGTACAACTCTCTCTGATCACTGTAGCTTAAATTCAACACTCCCTCCTAGGAACTATCAAAAGTAAATCCACATCTCCGTGGATTTGGTAAATAGAAGGAGCCTTCCGAGTTGAGAAAATATTGGAAGCAAAAGGAATGATCAGGTTTGGGACTTTAGGCTTTGACAGGTGTCCTAACATGGGTGATATTTTGGAGAATTTGTTGTTTTGTTGGAAAGGGAAGGAACATCTCTGTTGTAATCATGGGAAACAACTGCAAAGATTCACTTTATAAAGAATTTGGCACCACAGTGTCCTGCATAACTAGTTTATGCAGTAAGGAACAGAGAGTTTGCATTAAATGTGCGGTTGAATCAGGGGATACCATAACTTGTAGAATTGAAGTCTTTAGGGGCGCCTGGGTGACTCAGTTCTCGAGCGTCTGCCTTCAACTCAGGTCGTGATCTCAGGGTCCTGGGATTAAGCCCCGCATGGGGCTCCCTGCTCAGTGAGGAGCCTGCTTCTCCCTCTCTCACTCCCCCTGCTTGTGTTCCCTCTCTTGCTTTGTCTCTCTCTGTCAAATAAAATCTTAAAAAAAAAAAAATTGAAGTCTTTATTTCCTGTCAAATGATGACAAGAGCATTCTTTTTGTCTACAATGTTTATACTATCTTGTTCCAAAAATTTGAAGCTGCTGTAAGTTTAAAATAACTTAAAAACTCCCTTTACCTTATTTTTTTTAAAGATTTTTATTTATTTATTGACAGAGAGACAGCGAGAGAGGGGACACAAGCAGGGGCAGTGGGAGAGGGAGAGGCAGGCCTCCCTGCCGAGCAAGGAGCCCGATGTGGGGCTCAATTCCAGGACCCAGGGATCATGACCTGAGCTGAAGGCAGACGCTAAACGACTGAGCCACCCAGGCGCCCAACCTTATTTTATATTTAAACAAATTTTAAATTAAAGTATAGTTGACATATAATATCGTATTAATTTCAAGTGAACAGCATTGTGAGCCAACAATTATATACATTATGAAAGGCCCACCACGATAAGTGTAGTTCCCATGTGTCACCACACACACTTATTACAATATTTTTGACCGTATTCCCTATGCTGTACTTTTCATCCCTGTGGCTTATAACTGGAAGTTTGTATCTTTTAATCCTCTTCACCTCCTTCACCTCTCTCCCCATCCCCCTCAATTTACCTTTTTAGGTTTTTTTTTTAAGATTTATATTTATTTATTTATTTGAGAGAGAGTGAGCAAGAGAGAGAGAGAGCATGAGGGGGGTTGGGGGCAGAAGGAGAAGAAGCTCTCTGCTGAGCAGGGAGCCCAATGTGGGGCTCAATCCTGGAACTCCAGGATCATGACCTGAGCCACAGGCAGATGCCCAACCGACTGAGCCACCCAGGCGCCCCCACTTTACCTTTTTAATCTCCTGTCTTCCCCTCCTACCGCACTGACTTCCTTGCATTTCTTTTCACCATAGCGCCTTCGTGCTTGTGGTTGCCCCCATCCATCCTTTCTCTTTGGTCGCCATCATCTGAATCCTTCATCTCTTCCAATTCTTTTTTTTTTTTTTAAAGATTTTATTTATTTATTTGAGAGAGAGCACATGAGAGGGGGGAGGGTCAGAGGGAGAAGCAGACTCCCCGCCGAGCAGGGAGCCCGATGCGGGACTCGATCCCAGGACTCCGGGATCATGACCTGAGCCGAAGGCAGTCGCCCAACCAACTGAGCCACCCAGGCGCCCCAATCTTTTCCAATTTTTTACTATGATGTCACCTTTACAGTAAGGCCTTCTGCATACAAAAGGGTCACACTAACCCCTGCCTTCTCTCTCAATAGTACCTATTACTGTCAACACTTTTTTTCTTTTTAACTGTCAGTCTCTGTGTCCTAGGATGTAAGCTTCATGACAGCAGGGATTTTTATCTCTGTTCACCGCTGTTATCTCCAGAACCTGGAACAGTGCCTGGCACAGAGTTGCGTGAATTCTGTTCACTCACTGCCAACTAAGCCAAGGAATGATTAGCTGGTTGACTGACTCAGAGAGAGCAAGAGGCTTTCATTAGCTGATGCACAAACATTTAGCAACAAGCTCTGTTCTAGGTACCAGACTACAAAGATAAGTAGAATAAACAGGATGGCGCTTCCAGGTACTCATGGTCTAGTGGGGAAATACACAGTTACAGCACCGAGTCAAGGCCAGAACGCAAGCATGAATGCCGCGCTCGGGTCGCGTTGAGGAGGCGCGTCTCTGCGCTTGGCAACATCAGGGAGACGGAACGATGCTTAGGAGCCACCAACCAGGCCGGCTGTGTTCGAGCTCCGGGGCCGCCCCCCGCTCCCCTTCCCCTGCCAGGGCCGCCACACAGGAAGCCATCCCGGAAGCAAGCGGCAGAGCGGGAGTCGCGGGGCGGCCGCGGTAGCTGCGCACTGAGAGGCCCTGAGGACGCGGGTGGGAGGGGCTGGAGGCGCAGCCGCCGCCGCGCCCACCGATGACGTCGCCGCGCCCACCGATGACGTCGCCCCGCGGCCTTCCCGTGAGCCCTGGCGCGGCGGCTGTTCGCGGGCTGTCCCAGGGCGTAGTCTCGGGCGCATCATGGAGGCCAACCCGGCTCCGGCTCCCGACTCCGTGAGTGCGCTTCTCCGTCCTTGGTACCCCTGTTTCCTTCTGGTCCTGTTTCCTCCACCTTGCTTCTCAGCCTCCCTGCCTTCGCTGGGCGGGTGGGGGCGGGGCGGGGAGCTTCGAGGCTGTTCGTCCTTCCACCGTCGCGGGTTCTGCGAACGCATTTGTTGGCGCCTGCCGCGCCGGCTGTGGGGCTTAGACACGTCTCCGCCCCCTCTCCGGGCTCCCGGCCGGGTGGGAAGCCGCGGGCGGGCTACTGGCGAACGGTGGGGCCCCTGACGCAGCTGGAGGGAAGGGATAACGGGAAGCAAGGAAAGCGTCTGAGACCCGAATGCATGTAGGGGTTCTCCAGGCAGGAAAGTGCTGAAAGAGGTTTCTAGGCGGAGGCAAAAGCACGTTCAAAGGCAAGAGCGAGAACAGGTATCTTTCGAAAACCCAAGTTCGGTTGGGTGGTGGTGGAGGGGTGACGGCTGACAGTCTCGGGCGTCTTGCCAAACAGCGACTTTAACCTGAGGCTGCTTGGGGAGTTCCTGAGGGGTGTTAAGCAGAAGAGCGATCGGATGGGATTTGAGATTTCGTTTCCTGAGGTAGCAGTGTAGAGAGTCCCAGTTAGGGGGCTGTGATCGGAAAGCAGTGAGAGATGATGGTGACCTCGACCACGGCAGCAGTGTTGAGGTTCCAGAAGTGAAAACAGTAAAAAAATATATATATATATATTGAGGAGGTAGAATCTAAAGGACTTGGGTACGGAATGGAAGGCGTTATAGGAGGACTGCGGGTTTCAGGGTAGAATTACTTGGTTGAGATTGCTGTTTGCTGATTGGTGAACGTTGGAAAAGGAGTGGGTTTTTGTTTTTGTTTTAAGGTCATTGTTGGGATGTGTGATGCCTGTAGGTTGGCCAGGTGGAGAATCTGGTAGGCAGATGGAGGTAACGAGAGAGATCTCAACTAAAGTAGTTTCTATGGATGGCTAGTAAGGACATCCAATGGCAGAGGTCACCGAGGGGAAAATGTATAGTGTTCTCAAACTTCAGTTTATATTAGTATGATATAAACTGGGGAGTTTATTTAAAACACAGACTCCTGGGGGCATCTGGGTGGCTCAGTGGGTTAAGCATCTGCCTTCAGCTCAGGTCATGATCTTGGGGTCCTGGGATCGAGCCCCACATCTGGCTCCCTGTTCAGTGGGGAGTCTGCTTCTCCCTCTCTCTAGCCACCCCACTGCTTGTGCTCTCTCTCACTCTGTCTCTCAAATAAATAAATAGAAAATCTTTTTTTAAAAAAATTAAATAAAATACAGACTCCTGGAGCACCTGGGTGGCCCAGTCAGTTAAGCATCCCACTCTTGGTTTCGGCTCAGGTCATGATCTCACGGTCCTGGGATCAAGCCCCAAGTCGGGCTCTGTGTCAGCCCTGGGTCTGCCTGAGATTCTCTCCCTGTCCCCGTGCCCCTCCCCCTGCTTGTGCGCGTGCTCACTCTCTAAATAAATAAATAAATCTTTAAAGTTCAGATTCCTGGGTCCCCCACTCCTGCCAGGATTCTGTTTCAGTAGATGAGATCCATGAATTCACATTTTTAACAAAATTTAGGGGATTCTGAGGCAGTGGCACAGCTTTGAAAAACAGTAGTAGTCCATGTGCCAAGTGGTGGACAGGCCCTCAGGAGCTAGAGAGGAAGACAAAAAGTATGAGTCTGGGTGAGGCACTCGTTGTGTCGCTGAGGCAGTGGTGAATGATGATGTGGTCCAATTTTTTTTTTTAAGATTTTATTTTTAAGCAATCTCTACACCCAACGTGGGGCTTGAACTCACAACCCTGAGATCAAGAGTCGAGTGCTCTACGACTGAGCCAGCCAGGTGCTCTGATCTAGTCCAGTTTTGACAGCCGTGACCACGGGTGACAGTGTTTGGCTAAGGTGGAGTAAAGGTGAAGTTTAGTGGTAGAGCTGTTCACAAGGACACTGAAGTCAATAGAACCTGAAGACAGGTCCCTCGAGCTGCTAATGATTGAGTGATTGTGGAGGATTGAGCAGAAGGCTAATAGAAGGGCATTGGAGGAACAGGGATAGAGCTATAATGGTTTAGCGTTATCAGTGGGGATCAAGAAGGATAAAGGTCGTACCCCTCAGTACTGTTGAACGCTGTCAGAATTTTATTATTTTTTTAAAGATTATTTATTTATTTATGTATACGAGAGAGAGAGGGATAGAGGGCATGTGCCATGACGGGGTGGGGGGTGGGGTGGGTGACAGAGGGAGAGGGAAAGAGACTCTCAAGCTGACATGGGAGTGGGGGGGGGGACTCGATCTCAGGACCCTGAGATCAGGACCTGAGCCAAAACCAAGAGTTGGACGCTTAACCAACTGAGCCACCCAGGTGCCCCTGTCAGAATTTTAAAATAAAGCAGCCAGACGTTGGAAGTAGGCCAAGCTGGTCCCCTTCTCTAGAACCAACGATAGAAAGGCAACTATGTGTCCAGACTGTGGTAAGTATACAAAGGTGGCTCATGTCCTGCTTAAGAAGTCTGCATCTCAGCCGAAAAGACAGAAAACAAATCTGGTGGGATTGCACCTTACATTGATTTAGCTCATGGGAACTCACATGTACATACTTGAGTAGAAAAAGAAATGATTAAAAATTGTACTCCACCTATGTCCTTTTTACATAGTGTTTGTAATTATGCATATTTACATTTATATATACATGTTACTATGTAGTATTGTATCCTATTTATGAGCAACTTAAAGGATTTTTTCCAGGAGTGATTTTGACTATTTTTCAACTTGTTGGCCTTAGAACGACATCCCACGTAAGATGGGACACCACGATACTGTACACGATGATCATTGCTCTCTGTAGAATTATGTGCATGGTGCTGTGGGAGCTCCAGGAAGGGAGCAGCATTCTGCCTGGGGTGGTCAGAGAAGGGTTCCCAGGGCGATGTATGTTCCAGTTGAGCATGTTAAGCACTGGTACGGGTCTGTTGGAGAAAGAGGTAGGACCACCCGCACAGTTCCAGCGGTGCAGCGGGTCATCACACGGTACTTAGAGGAGAAACAGGTGAGACCAAAGCCGGAGGGCCTGCGGTCTGAGGAGGGACCGGACTAAGGCTTCTAAGATTTCTTCCAAGTTATAAACTCCAGTACTTGTTTATTTACATGCCCTCCGAATTTCCTTTTCTATTCCTTTATTCCCCAAATTTCATTGGTGGGCAGGATGGTTAGGAAGATGTTTTAACTAGTTTCCCTTTCCTCAGGAGCAAGTGTGGCTTGAGGCTGCGCAGACCTTCATCCAAGAGACCCTGTGTCCGGCTGGCAGCGAGCCTGATGTCCAGTTGACTCAGTCAGTGATGGACTGTGTGAAGACCACCTGGTTGTCCCAGGGAAAGAACCAAGGTTTTCCCCTGCCCCTCAGCTACAGGTAAGGAGAGGAGGGGTTCAGAAGGGGGTTAACTTTGGGACTAAAAAAGAAGGACCTAGAGTTAACCAGGGGGAAACGAGAAGCATGAGGGTAAACATGCTCAGGGGAGGAAAACGTGCTTGAACACAACCCCCTCTGCCAGGCTTCTCCATCCTCCATCAAGCTGCTTTCTTTTTCTGGTGGCTCTCCTAAATTGGCTGAAGTCAAGTTAGGGACAAGGAGAAGAGGGAGGAAGGTGGGGGAAGATGGAAAATTCGTAAAAAGAGCTCTCAGGGTGGAGAGAGAGGCCAATGTTCTTTTGGGTGTGTGAGGAAACTAAGGCACCGAGTTAAGACATCAGCAAGTGCAGATAGTTGTGTTTAAGACAGGAGTTTAAAGTCTTCTGAAGGTGTTGCGTTTTTTGTTTTTAACAACACTTCCGTTTCTGAAACTGTCCAAAGCAGTGTTAATAAGGTACCACAAGAAAAGGATTCCATGGCCAAATAAGTTTGCGAGACACTGCATATGATATGATAAGCTTCTCTAGGAAAGTCACAAGGCTCATTAACATATTAAAGGCTCTGAAAGTCCTGTGGAAAGAACCCCGTTTACCTCCTCGTAGAAGTAATCATGACTTCAAATGTGGGTGTATTTGTTTTAAGTTTTTATTATTTTTTATTTTTTATTATTATCTTTTTTTAGGGAGGGATAGAGAGAGGGCAGGGAGGGGCAGAGGGAGAGGGAGAGAGAATCCTTAGCAGGCTCCATGACCCGAGCCAAAATTAAGAGTCCATGCTTGGGACACCTGGGTGGCTCAGTCCGTGAAACGTCTGCCTTCGGCTCAGGTCATGATCCTGGGGTCCTGGGATCGAGCCCCGCATCGGGCTCCCTGCTTAGCGGGGAGTCTGCTTCTCTCTCTGCCTGCTGCTCCCCCTGCTTGTGCCGTCTCTCTGTCTCTCTGTCTCTCTCTGACAAATAAATAAATAAAATCTTAAAAAAAAAAGTTGATGCTTAACTGACTGAGCCACCCAGGTGCCCCTTAAGTTTTTATTTTAATTCCAGTTAGTTAACACATAGTGTTTTGGCTTAACATTTTAATTTTATTTATTTTTTCTTTTCAAATATTTATTTAAATTCTAGTTAGTTAACAGGCCGTGCAATGTTGGTTTCAGAAGTAGAATTCAGTGATTCATCACTTGTATACAACACCCAGTACTCACCACCACAAGTGCCCTCCTTAATCCCCATCCCTAAGCTCGCCCATCCCACACCTGCCTCTATCACCCCTGCCTCTATTTCTGCCTTTATCACCCCTCAGTTTGTTCTCTATTGTTAAGGGTCTCTTATGGTTTATTTCCCTCTCTCTTTTTTTCCCCCTCCCTATACATTCATCTGTTTTCTTTCTTAAATTCCACATATGAGTGAGATCATATGGTACTTGTCTTTCTCTGTCTGACTTATTTCACTTAGCATAATATATTCCAACTCCATCCAGGTCATTGCAAATGGCAAGATTTCATTCTTTTTGATGGCTGAGTCATATTCCAGTGTGTGTGTGTGTGTATGTGTGTATACACACACCATCTCTTTATCCATTCATCTGTGTCGATGGACATCTGGGCTCTCTCCGCAGTTTGGCTATTGTTGATAATACCGCTATAAACATTGGGTGGCAGGTGCCCCTTTGAATCTGTATTTTTGTATCCTTTGGGTAAATACCTAGTATACTTGCTGAGTCCTAGAGTAGTTACCTCGAATGTGGGGTGTATTAGTCCCTTACCTTTATATTTTTATTGCACGTGCATCCATTTCTAAGCTGTGTACTGTAGAGTTTTGTTTACCTTTTGACTTTCTATAAATAGCACCATATCTTATATATAATCTCTGCAGTTTGCTTTTTGTGCTTCACCTGCTCCTGAGATTTACTCCTATCGAGAGCTCTAGCTCATTTATTTCAACTGCTGTGTGGCATTCTGTGAGTGTACTGTCACCGTTTATCCTCTAAAAAACAAAAAAGGCACAAGCCTGTTTAGCTTTGCTTAATTAGGCATTTCCCAGCCTTGCGCGAGCATAGGATACTTTTTCCATGGACTTAAAAACCGCTTCTGGCAGTATGGCGTCCACTCAGCCCCTCAGTCCGTCTCCATCAGTAAAGGCAAGGGATCTTTGGTGAGAAGACAGCTTAATTGTATTCTGTGTTGTCCAAAACATCATTTTCAAAATCCCATACTTTTCTCATCTGAGGACGTTGTTATAAACCAATGGTAAGTAAAAATGCTGCTCCACCAGACTGTGAACCAACTCAATTGCTGCCTTCATTGCAAAAGTGAAAGCCCTCCAAATTCAGTAGTGTGCTTACTGACCCCGTGCATAGTCCGTACTCAGTGCTCAGCTCGTAAAGACCTTAACATTTGCCATATTTGCTCCAGGTCTTTTTTTGTAAGAAATGAAACGTTACAGGTTTAGTCGAGTCTCCTCTGTGCTCTCTCCTGATCCAGTTGGTGGTTCTCTCCCCTTGTCTGGCAGCACCCAGTGTCCCGATGAGCCCACACGTGCCGTTCCAACAGGCAGACGTGCCAAAGGACACATGGGGCCATGTACATCCGTGTCCTGAACCATTCCCAAATCTGCTGTTTATCTTGTTGCAAAAATGGTTTTTGTGTGTATTTGATGGGTAGTAAATGATATCTTATTTTAATCCCAAAGTAATTTCTCAGGAGACACTTACTTGGGGGCTCTTTTCTTTTCCTCCTGTAACTCTTCTCAGTCTACTCCACTGGCTTTAGGTTTTCCTTCGTTTCCTACAGACCTTGTCCACGTCCGTAACTATATTATGATTAAATACGTTGTTTACGTAAATGCAGAAACAGATCTCATTAGAAAACTGTCCTGTTAACATGGGACAGAGAGCTACCTATCAGTTAGTCTTGGTCGAAGAAGATGTGCTTGCTGTGAAGCCTCGTGCTCGGGGTTCGAGTCTCCCACAGGTGACTGAGTATGTGCCTAGTGGCCTCCATGATCACAGTCTAATCAAAGAAAGAAAGATCCAGATCTCTCAAGATTCTGGCATCACTGGGATAGTGGAAAAGTGGTAAGTTGGAAACTGTCAGGAAAGGTTCCAAAAGGAACCTTTTTAAAGTTTCTCGTTCTTCAAGATAAACGTAAACGAGATGGCATGATGTGTTGAAGTGAGGAGCCTGTCAAGAATGGTGGGCGAGGCTAGGATAGGAATTATTCCTCGGGTGTAAAGATTTTATTCTTACGTGTTTCCCTTCTTCTTCGTGGAGCGCCTGCCGTGTGCCAGGCCCTGTGCTAGGCATTGAAAGTTGGAGATCAGTGACAAATGGAAGGATTCGAGGTTCTCACCTTCAGTTTCCTGACCTAGACCCTGAAGAATCTGGGGCAAGTGACCCATGTCCTTACTGTTTTGTCCTGAAGGTGCCTAGGGGAAAGAAACCGCTATCTCCAGCTTTGTCCTGGGCCTTTAGAAAAGTAGAGAAGCACAGGGAAAGAACATGGACTTTTGAGTGAGACCCCCCTGGCTTTGCCACCCACACCATTGTGTACCTGACCTCTCCAAGTTTCCTCGTTGGTGGTGGTTACAGGGTTTTTGTGTTTTTTTAAGATTTTATTTATTATTTATTTGATAGAGACAGTGAGAGAGAGAACACAAGCAGGGGCAGAGGGAGAGGGAGAAGCAGCCTCCCCGCTGAGCAGGGACCCCGATGCGGGGCTCGATCCCAGGACCCCGGGATCGTGAGCTGAGCCAAAGGCAGACCCTTAATGCCTGAGCTACCCAGGCGCCCCATTTGCAGGGGTTTTTGGTGAAGCTTCAGTGCATTACTGAGCACGAACGGTCCCACTATGGTGTATGCATAGCAGGGACTCAACACATGCTAGTCACCATTTTTGCCTTTTATATTGTTCAAAGCCTTTGGGGGAAGAATGAAACAGATGTGGAAGGGGAGTGCGCCACTCAGGATAGTGTTCCCAGCTGTTAGTGCTCTCCCGGGGGTGGTGTTCATGAGTATAACGAGGAGGGTAAGTTGTGACGCTTCATACCTTTATTCTTTCTCTTCTGCTCGGAAGACCGTAAGAAGGCGCGTGTGTGGAATAATGGGATTACAGATGTGAATCCGTCACAACTTCGATAAATTCGCTGTTCACATTCTGAGTGCCGCACCTCGTCGTTGATAGTGACGAGCAGTGTTGAGACACTTGCCTGGAGAATGGCTGATCTCAAGCATCTTTTGAGATTTGGGAGCTCTAGATATGGACTCCCACCTCAGCCTCTGCTTCCCCGCCGGTCTCGAGTGCTGTGATATCGCAGACTAGGAAGGAAGCCTGGCTGGGGCCACTGAGGTTGGGCCATTGGCACATGCCCCAGCAGCCCCATCGGGGTTCTCTGTGGAGCTGAGAGCCGAGGTGCTGTCAGAGGAGCCACGCTCATCCCCCTAGGCTGCTGGTGCACTCCTTCGTTTCTCTGGGTCCTCTCTGTGGCACCGTCTTGTTCAAAATGTCACTCAGCACTGACTTTCCTCCTCCCGTCCTTAGGTACTCCCCAGTCCTCGGGCCCAGACCTCATCCTCATTTCCTTAGGCTCCGAGCCCTGAAGTTCTTGCCGTTCAGTCAAACTCCTCTCTTAGTCTGTGGTTTCCATTGGCCTTTCCTTGGGATCTTGGGGGACTTGTTGGGGTTGAGGGTAGTTTCCTAGGCTTGGATGCAGCTTTGTAGGACCTCTGCTCCGTTTCCTCTGCAGCTTTGTCTCAGTACAGGACCTCAAGACCCACCAGAACCTGCCATGCTGCAGCCTCCTGTCCTGGAGCTCTAGTGCGTACCAGGCTTGGGCCCAAGAGGCTGGACCAAATGGGACCCCCCTACCCCGGGAACGGCTCTTACTCTTAGGGACACTCACAGACCTGTTGGGGGACTTGGAACAAGAGTGCAGGAAAGGAGACCTCTATGTGAAAGATAACACTGGTGTCCTGACCTGTGAGGTGAGTAGGAAGGCGGAGGTCAGGTGTCTCAGAGCCTCACAAGGATGGTCTAGGGAGCGAGGCAGTTAAGTCTCTAAGGGAAAAAAGGAGGGTGGGTGGGATGCTAGGGTCCGGGTTAACCCTTGCTCTTGGTCTTTTCTAGCTCATAGATCTGGACCTGTCTTGGTTGGGCCATCTCTTCCTGTTCCCCAATTGGAGTTACCTCCCTCCTGCCAGGTGGAATTCTTCAGGGGAAGGACACTTGGAGCTCTTGAGTGCCCCAGTGCCAGTGTGCCCCTCAACCACCAGTCCTGGTCCTCCCACCCCTCTCCCTGTTCTCTACCCAGAGACTGCTTCCCGCCTGCTCAGACACAGGTAATCCTTCCCTGTCTCCGGGAGGATGGAGCGAGGTGAAACGGGGAGGAGGGAGGGAAAGGTCCTGAGAGCAGTCCGGGGCGGGGGCGGCGGCGGCGGCGGGGGGAGTGTTCCCACCTGAGTCAGGGCAACGATGTGGCCTCCCCCGGATGTTGAGTGCGAGTCTTCAAGGGAAGTTTGCCTTATCCAAGGTCAGGAAGAGTTTGAAGGACATCTTCGGCATAACAGCTTTGGGCTAGGGAAATTTTAAATGACTGCTAGGTTATTTACAGCAGAAGGGAAGGCATTTGTGGGGGGAAAAGAGATAAAAATGCCTCTTCCCTCTCATCTTCTTTCCTTAGAGGCAAGCTCAGAGGCGTGCAGCCGAACCTGGCTGGGAAGCTGGTTCGAGTGAGCGCTCTGGTGAGGAGTCAGAAGAAAGCTCACTTTGTCCTGTCTCTCGGTGGCGGCTCCTCCCCAGCCGGCAGCCACGTGTCCATTGTCGTGCAGGTGAGGATTGGGGTCAGTTCAGGGTCGTGGAGGTGCGCAGGAGCTGTCCGGACTCTTGGCAGCAAAGATGAGCATCAGAGCAGGGGCCAGCGTAGGGGGGAAGGGGCGCTGTTTGCTGGGACTTCGCTGTTGCTGGAGGGCTGCAGGTAGTATCGCCCCCTCACGCAGGAAGGAGGGGACACGCTTTTCTGCTGTGCGCTTCGTGTGCATAGACAGCTGTCGTATCGTGTGTGACTATTTCAAAACCTGTCGGAATCACTTGTTTTTCCCGTGCATTAGCAGGATGACCACAAAAATGATCCAGCTCAGCACCATTAAGGCATCGAGTATGTGCACTTTTTTTTTTTTGGCCAGGTGCACTTTTTAAAACACTTGGTACTTTATTATTTACTCTCTTTCGACGTCAACTGGTATGATTTTAGAATCATTAATTTTTTTTTACACTATTATCTAATGACTTACGTAATTATCTGAATAATGTTTCAAAGGCATTCAAAACAAAAGATAAAAAGGCTCTCTCAGATGCATATCAAAAAGGGGAACTCTGACGTTTATTAGCGCTGTTAGAATTCTTGTGTCATATGCGTCATGAGCTTGAGTGACAGTGATTAGCGGGTACAGGAACGGAAAATGGTAACACTAAGAATGCTTAGGAGCTGCCCCAATTTCTGGTCTTGTTTCTCCTCCCAGCCTAGAGAGGAGCTTCTGTATTGTCTTTACGTTAGACTGTGTCACGTCTCCTCGAGCCCAGTGGGCATGCTGCCCCAGGTGGGGCTGGCTCGGGAGAAGCGACCTTGCTGTGTTTGTAGCCTGCTGCAGATGTACTGGACACACACTGTCACCCTAGATGAGCCCAGGGAGTCTCTTCTGTGAGGGAGGAGCTGAGATCATCATCTCTTGAAAATGAAGGACTGGATCTGAAAAGAGGAGAAAAGGCTCAGGGTAACTGCCTTGCTAGGCAGTCGGGGATGAGAGGCTGCTGCTGAGGAGTGACCGTGGCCCTGCTGGAGGGGCATTGGCACTGGGGTGACGGGGGTCTGACCTCCGCAGGTAGGGCTCTTGTCTTCGGAGAGGAGCGGAGGACACGGAGCGGTGGCGACCCGCTGCGGTGGCCTCGGGGCGCAGCGGGCCCAGACGGGCAGGGCTCCGGGTCTGCGTTCGGATGCTGGCATTCCGACAGGAAGGGAAGGGGTGTCTGAATACAGGCGGCAGGGCCGCGATGCCGGCGGTCCTGCTGAGGGCAGAGGGCAGTGCGGACGAGCAGAAGCACCGCTCCACGCGGGCCGCCTCCTGGACTCAGACCACTGGTGACCCTGGCCGTGCACCAGCAGGCACCGTCAGGCAGGGCCCAGCAGCACAGTGACGAGGGGTGGCGGCCCAGGTCTGACGGCGGTACTCACCTGCTTCGAGGGTAGAAGTGGAGGTCTGTGAGGCTCGAGTGTCCTGAGTCAGCGGGTTCGCCCCTGCGAACGGCAGCGTGCTGCGTGGGGCCTGTGGGAGGAGCATGCCCCGGACGGTTGTTAGGTTTGGGAACCGCTCTCTTCCCCTCGTGCTTAAATTTCTCAACAAGCACCTTCTGCAGTCCCTATGACACCCTGCCGTCCGCGGTTTTTTTTCCGTACTTCGGGCGGTTCTCATCTTCCTGTAAAATCAAGTCTTCAGCAGGTCATTGCTGGGTTTTCCCCTACTCTTGGCTCTCCCATCTTGTGTCCTGCGTCTCCCAGGAACGCTCCCCCTCCATCCCAGCCAATGTTCTCACTGCCTCGCTCATCCTGAGCTCTGAACGCTTTTATGTTGCTACCTCCTGCTGGAGTCGCCCCTCCCTCCCCCTCTTCGCCAGTTTGGCAAAGCAGAGACACGCCCTTCAGGACCCTGTGTGGACTCCACTTCTTCCACTGGGTCTTCCCGCTCGTTCCCACCCACCCTGACCTGTCTGGCCCCGAAACCTTGCCCACTGTGTGTGGTTTTTGGTACTCGATCGTATATGGTTTCACATCGTTACTTGAGTTTGCATCTGTGTTCCCCAGTGGGTTGAGATGTGTTGGGAGAGAGGGACCAGTCTGTTGTGTTCCCTTCACGTCTGTCCCAATACCGAGCACATACATACCTGTACCTATAGGTTAAATAAATGAAGGTGGTTTGTGTGTTACGGGGTGGGATGGGGAAATGCAAAAGCCATGGAGTCTTGGGTGGAATGTTTCTGTATTTTGGAGGAAGTTTTAGGGATGGTTTGCATCTTGAGGGAGGGATTGGGAAATACCTGGCATCTCCTGTGAGAGGGAGGCAATCCAGGAGGTTAAGATTGAATTGTCAGAGCGCAGGGAGAGGCCAGGCAGAGCTCAGGAGGGGCGGGTCGCTGAGGTCAGATCGTGATGGGGGGAGACTCTGGCAGAGGGGCGGTGTTGTGGGAAGCATCTCATGTGCCGTGTTGCCTGCCCCCGCACAAGCCAGATCCCTGCCCAGCTGGTGTGGCACCGAGCCCTTTGGCCTGGTAGGTCCTATGTGCTGACAGCGCTGCGAGTAGTCAGGATCCGCGGGCACTGCTACCGCGTGTGGACGACCAGTCCCTCCTCCCACCTGCTGCCACTGAAACCAGAATGCGTGCGAGAGCTGGAACTGGAGCTGGATGGGCCCCTCCTGGAGGCTGATCCCGCACCACCCCCCGTGCCCAGCAGCTCCCAAGACGAGGACAGGGAACCTGCTCTTGTCCGCCACTCGACACTCTTATCCTACACGGTGAGCAAGACAGAGGGATCCGAGAGGGCGGGGCGGGGGGGGGGCAGGAAATGCGGGACTCCAGAGAGGGAGGGAAGAGGGACCACCTGGACCTTTGGCCTCTCCGCAGGGCAAGGTCACTGGCGTGCTGAGTCAGCCGGCCGGCCTGTACGAGGTGGACGGGCAGCTGGCGCTCTGCCTCGCCTACCAGCAGCTCCACAGCCTCAGGAAGGTGGTGCGGCCAGGAGTCTCCCTGGAGGTACGGGCGGCGTCGGCCCTCTCGGCAGTTTCTCCTCCCTTTCTGGGCTGGTACTCAGCAGCAGCAGCAGGGCAGGAACTTCTGCAGCAGAAATGTGAAAGAACACGTGTGTGTCGGAGGGTGGGGGTTGCATACTTGTGCCAGGAATGATTTGGACGGGAGCTCAGATCAGGAGGGAGGAGAGGCTGGGGCACCGGGAGCGTCTCCTTTACGGAGGGGTTTCCAACTGGAGGGGGAGAGGCCGGAGCCGAATCTCCGGAGTGGGGCCAGCAGCCTGGTGAGTAGCGGCCCCTCACCCCCCAGGAGCCTCCCGGCCCGCAGCAAAGCCGAGGGGAGTGCGTGGGAGATGAAGGCTTCCCACGGCGGGAGCGTGTTGTGCAGAAAGGGGCCTGGGACCTGCAAGGAAATGCCGTGTATGGGAGAAACGGTGGTTCTCGGGCGCCGGGACTCTGCAGTAACTCTGCCAGCTGTTTCACTGAGCTGAGGGCTTCACCCCGGCTTTCTCATTTTTTCTGCTTTTCTCCAGCTCCAGGATGTTCACCTCCTGCAGTCGGTGGGTGGAGGGACAAGAAGGCCAGTGCTCGCCCCCTGTCTCCATGGCGCCATTCTCCTTCGGGGCTTCTCTTGTCAGAAGCCCGAGACTCAGTCTTTCTACCAGGCCCAGGGGGCCTCCCTGTTTGAGCAGCTGGTATGGGAACGCCAGTTGGGCCTTCCCCTGTACCTGTGGGCTACCAGGGCGCTGGAGGAACTGGCCTGCAAGTGAGGAGGACGGGGGGCTGGGCCGGGTGTGGAGGGCTAGTGGGGCTAGGGGCCAGGGGTGTAAGATCCTGCAAGAGGCATCCCCCTTGGGGGGCCTCGAGCGCTTCTCTTCCTGGCCCAGGCTGTGTCCCCACATGCTGAGACACCACCAGCTCCTGCAGCACTCATCTCCGGGGAACCCCAGCCCGGGACTGCAGCTCCTGGCTCCCGTCCTGGATGTTCTGGCTCCGCCGGGCAGCACGCGTCGGAATGCACACAAGGAGATCCTCGAGGAGCCGCATCACTGTCCCCTGCAGAAGGTGCAAGCATGTGCCGGAAGCATGGGTGGCCGAGCTCATGCTGTGGGGGACCTGCGGCCGCACACTCTGATTTCTCTTCCTTCCCCCACAGTACACGCGGCTGCAGACGCCCTGTTCTTTCCCTACTCTGGTCACCCTGAAAGAGGAGGGGCGGTGCAGGGCCTGGGCCGCCTTTGACCCTAAGAGCCTCCTGCCCCTCCCAGAATCTTCACATCTGACCAGTTGTCAGCTCAATCAGCGTGTGTCCTGGTCCTGGCTCTCTCTGCTGCCCGCCACCTCACACCCAGCCCAGGTAGGTGGGGCGCCGGCGGTGCGCAGGCCTCCTCTCTTGGCCGCCCTCACTGCCGCTCCCATCGTCCTTCCCTGTCCCCGTGGCTGCACCAGCCTCTAACCAGACCATTCCGCCTCTTCTCATCCTATCCGTTTTCTCCACGGCAGATGGAAAGTGGGGTACGGCCTCACTTGGCTTCCAGAGCTGTCTTGTGCTAAATCCTTTTCTGGTTCCTCCCAGAGCACATAAGATAAAATGCAAAGTCCAGCACATAAGATAAAATGCAAAGTCCTTGCAGTACCCTGTGAGGTTCTAACCTCAGTTTGTACACTTTCTCCCCCACCACTAAACGTGTGAACGCATGGGTGTTCTTTTCGTATCCGTCTTCGCCGCTCCAGTGTAAGTCCTTTGAGGTTGGAGACTGGATCTTTTGTCCACTCTGTGGCTAACGTTTAACGTGGCATCTGACACAGAGTGGTCGCTGAGTATTTGTTGAACAAATACTCGATACCTTGTTCTTCGTCTTCCTGCAGATTTTAATTGGGGTTCTGGCGGCTTCGTCTCATAAAGGCTGTCTGCAGCTTCGGGACAAAAGTGGTTCCCTCCCCTGCCTAATCCTGGCCAAGCACTCTCAGCCCATCACTGACTCCCGGTTCATAGGTTTGGAGTTCAGAAGTGGAGAGAAGGGGGCGGATGGGGATGGTCTCAGAACAGTAGGATGGGGGAGGAGGCACCTGCTGGGATGTTCTTGAGATGCTGAAGTGGCCTGTGTTGATCTGCAAGTTTTAGGACAAGTCTGGGACCCTGGTGTTGGCAGAGCAAAGGAGCGAGGGTTTCTCTAGCCAGAACTCCAACCCCCAACATTCATTTCTCCCACCATAGCTTCGGACGTGCACACCAGCAGGAGACTTCTAAGTTTGGGCTTACTGAGCCGTACTGACGGGGTTTCCTGTAAAGGAAAGTTTCTTAGATCGAGGAACAGGTGTTTTGGGATTTGTGAGAAAGTGGAACTGAGCCTTGCCGCCTAGGAGGCCGGGGCAGGATTGGACTCGTGGCTGGGATGAAGGGAGATATCATCCCTTTGAGGCGGGGCTCAGGTCTGGGCCTTCACCTCGTGTTAGGGGAGCAGCTCAGGCCTGGGACAGGCAGTGAGACCTGCAGGGTGGTCTCCTCTTGCCAAACTAGAAAACTTTCTCTCTCCAGGCTGCTTGGTACGGACAGAGAAGTTCCAGTTGGTCATAGAGCGGAATGTCAGAAGCAACTTCCCTTCCTATAAGGAGCTGAACATGACAGGCTTCATCCAGAAGCAGCAGGCCAGGTTGGCTCCCTGGGGTCGTGGCCACACCCTGAGTCTCTGAGGGGTCGGGCAGGGCCTGGTGCCGGTGGTGGAACGCGGGGGCCCACGACGCCCAGTGCGCACATTGCTAAGAAACCTACTCCTTGTCTCTCCCAACAGAGTTTATATCCAGTTCTTCCTGGCCGATGCCCTGATCCTGCCTGTGCCCAGATCCCTGCTTCACTCAGCCACCTCCGTCACACCTCAGGCAGAGCCCACCCTCCCCGACGGTCCCCACGTAGAACAGAGCCGACTGTTCTTGCTGTCCCACAAGGAGGCACTGATGAAGAGGAACTTTTGTGTCCCCCCAGGGGCTAATCCAGAGGTGCCCAAGCCCATCCTCAGTTTCTACGTATCGGGGAGCTGGCTTGGGGGCACCCAGAGGAAGGAGGGGACTGCATGGGGCCCACCTGAGTCCAAAGGAGATGAGAACAAGGATCAGAAGGTAAACTGGGACTGCAGGGACCTAGGGCCTGACGTCCTGTGCCCTTAGCTCCTGTCTGGGACCCCAGCACCTGCCTCCCTCCCTCCCTCCCTCCCTCCCAGGTTCTCTTAATCTTCTGTGGCCCCTCAGTCCGCTGGTTCGAGTTCCTGCACCCAGGTTATGTGTACCGACTCGTGGCTCCTGGCCCTCCTGTGAGTGCCCCACTTGGTCCCTCATTCACCCCGCCCCAGAAAGCTTTTTTGGCTTAGGGACTGGAGAGGGAGTGCCAGTGCCTGGCTACTATCTAGGTCTCCTGGAAGAAGGGCGGATTTAGATCAAATGCAAGGCCCTCTCACCAGCCTCCGGGAAGAAAACAAAACCGATCCTAGTATTTTGTGAACTGCTTCTGGAGCAGGACGTACTCAGAGGGTTGTCTTCCTGTTCCCGGCAGACCCCGCTGCTGTTCGAGCAGGGTGGGCCATCCTGCATCGCACAGCGTCCCCTGGAGTTGGCTGGCTGTGCGTCCTGCCTCAGCGTGCAGGACGAGTGGACTCTGGAACTCGAGAGCGGCGCGGACTCGCCGGCTGTGCTGGACACCAGCAAGGCCCTGCCTAAGACCTCGCTGGACGACCTGCTCAGTGGCAAGTAAATGTCCGCCAGCTTCTGCAGCTCCCGTGGCCACGCTCTCCTGCCGGGCTGGGGCTTGGTGAATAGTCTGGTCCCCCGCACGGCGCATGTGTCTTTGACGGGACTCAGCTTCTAGAGGAGTGACGTCCCTGTGACCGGGTAGCTGGGTTTCATGCCTGAGTTTCTCCCTAGCGCCTTAGCGTTCACTAAAGATCGTGAGCGAGCTTCCTCACAGTTAAGGAAAAGCTGTAGCAATGAAAGGAAATCTAGGAAGGAGAAAAAAAAAAAAACGAACAAAGCTGGAAGCTCTAGGGCCGGGCCTTCCTCTTCCGTGTGAGCAGCACTGGCTTCAGGAACACCTGTTCTGTCCTTCCGGGGCAGCTGCCGGTGCAGACGATGAAGCCACAGATTTCCCCTGGGGTTTAAGGGGAAAAACAAAAAGCCCTACTGGATTGTATGTGGAATTGTGTAATTTTTACAAACCGGTCTCTAGTAGAAAGGATCGATTCCAAGGACCCACGATTGGCAGGCGTGGGCACGAGCACCAGCATATAAAGCTGCCAGGGGTGGGCCACCTGAGCTCCTTAGGCGCGCACGCAAACGCAGCTTTAACATCTGCCGTACTTCCTGGTAAGGCCTCTGCTTACGGTGTCGTCTAGGTCCTGAATGAGCTGCCACAGCTCTGTTTTTCCTATAAGCCCTGTTACTTTTTTTTTCTTTTTAAGATTTATTTACTTAGAGCGGGCGTGCGTCCACGAGCAGGGCGAGGGGCAGAGGGAGAGAGAGAATCTCAAGCCGCCTCCCCGCTGAGCCTGGAGCCCAGTGTGGGGCTCCGTTTCAGGACCCTGAGATCACGACCTGAGCCAAAAATCCAGAGTGGGACGCTTAAAGTGACTGCACCACCCAGGCGCCCGCC
Source organism: Mirounga angustirostris (assembly GCF_029215605.1). NCBI lineage: Eukaryota > Metazoa > Chordata > Mammalia > Carnivora > Phocidae > Mirounga > Mirounga angustirostris. The sequence continues at coordinate 47,945,274 of NW_026991725.1, read as the reverse complement.
CTGGTCCTTTTAGTGCGTGACTTGACCCAGGGCAAGGCTTTTTTAGGACCTTATAGATGATGTTCTAGCATTTACTTAAACTGCTTTTCTTGTCCTCAGACCCTCTCCAATCTCTGCTTTCTCATGCCCCTGTTACCACTCTATTTCTATGACCTTCCAGCTTCACCGATACCCTGGTGTCTTTCTCAGCTGAGATTTTGTCACGGACCTTGTGTGAGCCATTCCTGGCCCCTTTCTGGGCAAAGCCTGGTAATGACGCCTCCTTTGGGGGGAGAGGGGTGAAGTGATGGGACTCTGGGGTCCCGGCAGATGCCCTTGACCCCTCCCCTTGGCTTCTGCAGGCAGCACTCGGACCTCGAGAGCGTCCGTGAAGCTGACCGTGGCCGTGGAGGCTGCCGACTGCCTGTCCCGCCCGCACTTAGACATCTATATCAAAGAGCCACACTTGCCTCCCCCACTAGGACTCCTCCCGGGAGCCCGAGTCTACTTCGGCCAGCTGGAGAAGAAGATGTCCAGGTGAAGATCTGCGAGGCTGCTTGGCCTCCCCCGCCCCCCCGCCCCCCGCTGCAGCACCTTCTCTTTGATGTGACTTTGCCGTGTAGTCTGTGTGTATGCCCTCTGCCCTCACGAGACACTCCACACCGCCCTTTTCCTCATGCTTCCCTCTGCTTAGGCCACAGCGCAGCCCGCCGGTTGGGGTGGGGGGGTCTAACTTGTGATCTGGTATCAGCTTCTGCCTCAAATTGACTTCTTTCCCTTCCTCTTCACTCTGCCGCCTGCACCTGCAGATTCCACAATATTTACTGTTGTTTCCGGCCATCCACTTACCTGCAGGTCCTGAGTTTCCCCCCCGAGACCACAATCAGGTCAGTGCCCCAGGCCCCGCTCCCCAGACTTCACAG